>NC_067164.1:19717506-20017506 GCF_903995435.1 Acomys russatus | reverse complement strand
CTCCAAAGTATTGCACTCTCTGATGTGTGTTGTTCAGTTGTGGATTTCTTTGTTTATTACCATCTAGTGCAAGAAGAATCTCTGATGAGGGTTGAAGGAGGAAATAGAGGGGAAAAATACAAACAGACGCTAGTGAGGATGTGAGGGCTGAGGGAAAGGAAGCCCTGTACACAGACGTAGAGAGACTAGTAAGTACAGTGCCTATGAAAATAAATGTGGAGGATGCTCAGCAATTAAAACTAGAAGTGCCATAAGACCCACCTGTGCTGTGCCATTACTCACTAAAAAGACTAAAATTCATTTTACTGTGGATATACCTGCACATCCATGTGAATCTCTGTACTAACCCTAACCCTAATCCTAATAGTAACCCTAACCCTAACTATTTGGCTATTCTTGGTAGCCAAACTAAGGGGTCAGCCTAGGTACACATTAATGAATGAATGGAAAATGTCATAAATATACGCAACAGAGTATTATTATGTTATAAAAAAGGATGAAATCATCTCATTTTGAAAAAAAAAAAAAAGAATGAAACGGAAAACCATAATTTTAAGTGAAATAAAACCATCCTCACAAAAGACAAATATCCCATGTTTTCTGTGAGGTGTGAGATTTAGGGTGTTGGAACAGTAAAGCAAATGAGATCTGCTGGACACCTAGCAAGTAGGGGAAGGAGACTACCCAGGAAGGTACACAGGAAGGGGAAAAGGAAAAGAGGAACCAAAGATAGTAAAGTGGGGTGGAATATGATTAAAAAATACACACCCCTGTGGAAACGTCATGATGAAACCTATAGCTTTGTACAGTTAATATATGCTAAAATTATATCATGTCTGCTATCAAAATAAGTAGCCCGAAGGATTTGTACACATTTTGTAGTTTTATGTGCCATGTCTAAATAAATGTTCTTTTTTTATTAAAAAAATAATAATACAAGGTCTGGCCTTCATGGTATCAGAAGGTATTGTGCAAGGTACAGGCAGAACAATAACCAGGAACTGCTACTCTGCTGCAAAGCTTTCTAACCATGACAGTGACGGGCCCAGCAGGTGTGCCCGAGTCCCACAGTGGCACTTACATCACCTCCTACTCAATATCTGGGAATTCTTGCCTGGATACTATAAAACTAGTCAACCACAGAGGTTGGATAAGTCATAGACCCTAAGGGAGAACCTACTTCTGCCGTGTCTTCTAACTATAGTCTATGCACCACCCACAGATAAGTGCAGCTCTCTCTCCTCACCAAAGAAGCCGCTCCCCGTCCCCATCAGATGGAGGCTGCTGTAGAGATACACGCTTGGCCAAAATGGAGATTATAAATGGCCCTGGGAGTCCAGCCTCAATCCGTACATCTACAATGCTATCGTTATACCCAAAGCTCAAGGAACACAATGGAAGAGGCAGTGTCAAGATTGTAGGAGCCAGAGGGCCAGGTTACCTACTTTAACATAGTGATTTCTAGAAATGATACAACACCCATGAAGTCTCAACAATGTGGCTGAGTAAACAAGACCTGCACCGTGACCATACCAGTCAATATGCCAACATAGATGGGGTGATTACACAAGGTCCCGCCTCTAAACGAAGAGTGACAGGCAATCACTGGCTGCTGGCAGAAGAAGAGTCCATTTTCTGCTGGAATGAATTCCCTGATAGGGTATTCAACCCCAAGTGGTCAGTTTTAAATATATGCATATGTATACTCTAAGTGGGCTTAGTAGGTTGTACACACACACACACACACACACACACACACACACACACACACACACACACCTCAATAATAATAAAGAAGAGTTGGTGAATTTGAGAGGGAGTTGGGGTACACAAGGGGAGTTGGACTGAAGAGAGGGAGGAGTGGAAATGATGCAAATGGAATACTCACACATAAAATTCTCAAAAAATAAAAATATTAATAAAAATAATTCTTAGCATATAATGGGTCTTCAGCTAATATTGATGGCCTGAATGGATGTGACTACTCAAATTTTCGCATGAAATAAATACTCAAAGATGTTTATCAGCTGCCTGGCTCTCAATGTTTAGTGATTTTAGAACCATAGAAATATCTGCTTATATTGTGGTTTTAAAACAGCCGAGACACATAACCTGGAATGGCCTTAACTTTTCCAAGATTTAGTTTTCTAAGTGGGAAATGGAAATAATATCATCCGCCTCGTGGGGTCGTAAGGCTTGAATGAGATGACGCGCACAAATTGCTCCCAGAGCACAAAAGGAATGGTGGTCCCTGACATTCCGAAACACACGCCCAGAAAGGGCGCAGGCCAGTAGCTAAGTCTTGGTCCATTTATTGAGAGGATGCTATGAGTCTCAAAACCAAAATCTAAAAGGATGCTGAAATTCCCTTTTTGCAAGGAAGCCAAGAATGTGCTGGAACTAATGATATGAAAGTATTGTATGGGTCTTAGACAGAATTTGGAATCTTCTCTTGGTTTTTCAAGGAAAAAAAAAAAACAACAGTAAATCCTGTGTCAAAATGGGTTTGATATTTATACTTTATAAGACCACAGAGCATGGGGAGCTTGGAGGAGGGGGTACCATGTTCCATATCTCGCGTTAGATGTCATCTCACTTAATCTTATATTAATTTATATTTTCTGTCAACTATCTAAACATTCCCTCTTTCCTCAGCCTTTCAGGAATTTTTTATACATTATAATTTTTTCCCTCCTTTCATAGAAGTAGGAGGAGATGATGTCTCAGTAAGGCCAGGTGACTTGCCAAATGTCACACAGCAAAGTGGTGCTATTTGTGCTTAGAATTCACCTCAGTCTTCGCCTTATACCTCAGGAGGGAAGGCCTGAGAGACGTTCCTCAATGAAGACAGGACAACCATAGGAAGGAAGTACAGAACATCCCCAGAGCAGTGCCCAGGGAGGAACCCAGAAAGATCGTGGTGTGTCCTCACAGGGGCTTTCTCAGGGTGGATTCTGAACCTGGAAGACTTTGGGTTTCCCAGAAGTTTCTGGACCGAGTGAGGCAAGTGTGTTGTCTGGCAGCCAGGGAAGATCTCCACACTGAATTAACTGCACCCAGACCAAACAGGGCAGCTTTTTATTTTATTTTTTGTCTTGTTGACATGTGCTGGAGTTAGACAGGAACTAGAGCAGGGCTCAGGAGGAGAAAGAAGGTGGGGGAGGGGAGGAGGTGGCAGGTTAGTAAGATGGGGAACATGAAAAGAAAAAAAGTTCTTTACTAGAGTTAAGTTGAAGCCTGTAGCCAATTGAATATTGGCTGGATTTTGAGATAACCAACAGCATTTGCCGTGAAGGCTGCAGGTGTTGGTGACCAGCACTGGGTAGGGAGAGGCAGGTGGATCCCTATGAGTTCAAGGCCAGCCTGGTCTACAAAGTGAGTTCCAGGACAGGCAAGGCTACACAGAGAAACCTCAAACATAAAAAAAAAAAAAAAAGAAATATTCCAGCTCTGTTTCATACTGGCTTACCTGGAATGTGTCCTGGCTTTTCTTGAACTCAGAAAACATACTGGCTTTTCTGCCAAGCATCTATCTTCACCTGAGTGGAGTCCCTTAGGGTGAAGGGAACACCTCAGATTGCCGAGGTAGCATGGAGCTGTGCCTACACGCCACCCCCAATGACAGAACTGCTGTATTCCCTGCCACTAGGTCCCAAGAACTGGATGTGTTCTCCTGGCAGTCCCATGTAATGTATGCTTCCTGCTGGACTAAGCTGGAGGCAAACAACACATCTGAAACAACTATCTGGAGCCCTGGGCTTGGTGATCACACCTGTTGGTATTCTGGTGGTTAAGAATCCCAGCATCACAGGTGAGGAAAAGGCCATCTGCCTGGACCACCCACTCGGGAAGTAGTCAACTCCAAGTCCACACGAGATGGTCTGCCCAGTGCTCAGTGGCCTGCACAGATCTTAGTTTGGTCAGTGTCTCCACACTGGCAATAGGATGCTCATCATTCTGCAGGCCCCAGAAGAAAGCTGGCCTCTAGCTGACTTCCAGGCAGCACCCCCCTGTCACCATGGAATTTCTGAAGTCAGTCCAAGCAAGAAGCCAAACAAGGGAAAACTTGGCATTCGTTCTGTGATAGTCCCCAGGGAAGTCTCTTTCTGTTGATAAACAGCCCGTTTGGCCTGTGTAGAACTTGAAGCATGAGGAAGATAGCAGGCTACCAAGAAGAGACTTGATACCCTACGAGCATATACAGGGGGAGGAGGTCCCCCTCAGTCACAGTCATAGGGGAGGGGAATAGGCTGAAAGCGGGAGGGAGGGAGGAATGGGAGGATACAAGGGATAGGATAACAATTGAGATATAATATGAATAAGTAAAAAAAAAAAAAGATGTTTCCAATGTAATCAATTAATTCACTATTGAGGCAGTGTGGGAGAGCTAGCTGGCATCTCTACTAATCCTTATATCTTCGCAATCCCTGCCAATCAGTTTTCCTAACTTTTGGCTCAAAGCACCACTCCAATGACAACTTCCTTGACATAGCTAATCCTACATTTGGGTTACAGGCACCTTCTCATGGCAAAGCTGTCTTGGTTTGCATTGAAAGACGTTTTAAGCCATTAAGCTCATACATTGTTTGCAATGTAGAAGACACGAACAGGAGGAAGAGTGAAGAATGCCTGCCTGACCGCCCGGAGAGAGAGAGGGATGTTTACCAGCCACCGATGTTACTGTCCTTTTACTCTTTCTGTCCTGTCCCCCTGTTATTCCGTCACTTCTCTCATTTAGAGCAAGCTCGTGTACATGGCTGAACTTCGGTTATTGGGGATCCCAGGGCTCCCAAGGGCTCGAGCTTGTAGCCTGAAAACCCTGGTAGCATTTGCTAGGTCTCAGGCTGTCCAAATATCCAAAAGCTAGCTCTAGCTGGACTGTAAGATTTCTGGTAATTACAGAAAAGCCAGCATTCCTCAGGAACTTGTGAAACCGGTTCCTATCTGCCCCAAGGAGTCATTCCCCTCACCTCTGGCAGAAGGCACTCTGCACTGACATGTACCTGTGGCTGCATATCAAAGCCCAGGCTAGGCAGGCTTCCTCAGCCCTCATTCACAAGGATTTGTATGTTTCCAAGTCCAAGCTAACGCCCCTAGATATCACTTTTCCCAGAGTACCCGTTTGTCCTCGTCACAAAAGCAGGAAAAGTGCCCTGCCCTGCTCTTCTTCCCTCTTGCCTCTTGCCAGGACTATCTGTAGCTCTGGCCATGTCCACCCTGCTGGCTATGTTCAGTCTATTTCTTTTTTTTTCCTCTGCACTGGACTTCTCCAGGTGACCTTGGATCTTTTCTCTCTCTTACCTACAGTAAAACACTTCCCCTGAGCCAGGTGTGGTGGTGCATGCCTTTAATCCCAGTACTCTGGAGGCAGGGGCAGGCAGATTTCTATAAGTTTGAGGCCAGCCTGGTCTACAAAGCAAGTCCAAGACAGCCAAGGCTATACAAGGAAACCCTGTCTTGAAAAACCAACACTCCAAACCAAACCAAAAAACAAAGAAAAACAAAAATAAAAACCTTCCCTCTAGGACATAACAAGACACCAAGGAGGAAACCAGAAGAATCATCCCGTCATACTTTTAAAAGTTGTACTCTACAAAATTGGGAAATCTAAAATAAATGGATAATTTTCTTGATAGATACCACTTACCAAAGTTAAATCAAGATCAGATAAACAACTTAAATAGACTTAAAATCCCTAAGGAAATAGAAGCAGTCATTAAAAGTCTCCCAATAACAACAGGAAAGCCCAGGGCCAGATGTTTTTAGCAGCTCAGAATTCTACCAGACTTTCAAAGAAGAGCTAATAACAATACCCCTCAAATTATTTTACAAAATAAAAACAGAAAAAAATTTGCCAAATTCATTTTATGAGGCCACTGTCACCCTGATACCCAAACCACATAAAAATTCACCAAAGAAAGAGAGTTAGAGATCAATTTCCTTCATGAACATAGATGCAAAAATACTCAACACAATACTGGCAAATCAAATCTAAGAGCATATCAAAGATATCCATCATGATCAAGTAGACTTCATCCTAGAGATGCAGGGATGGTTCAACATACAAAAATCAGTCAATGTAATCCACCATATAAACAAACTAGAAAAAACAAAAACAGGAACATGATCATCTCACTAGATGCAGAAAAAGCCTTAGACAAAATTCAATAACCCTTCATGGTAAAAATCTTGGAGAGATTAGGGATACATAGGACATACCTAAACATAATAAAGGCAGTTTACAGCAAGCCTATAGCCAACATCAAATTAAATGGACACAAACTTAGAGCAATCTCATTAAAATGAGGGACAAGACAAGGCTGCCCACTCTCTCCATATCTACTCAATATAGTACTTGGAGTTCTAGCTAGAACAACAAGACAGCTAAAGGAGATCAAGGGGGTACACATTGGAAAGAAAGAAGTCCAAGTATTACTATTTGCAGATTGATTGAAATGGAGGAATGGACTAATGGCAAGATGAAGTTATAGCGTATAAATGCAGGCTTATAGGAAACAGCTCTCAGCAGCCATGCAAAGGGAGGGGGAGGAAGAGAGGAAATGCAGAAATAAGGAAGAGAGAGAGAGTGAGCAAGAGAAGGTGTGTGTGTGTGTGTGTGTGTGTGTGTGTGTGTGTGTGGCCAAATGTTTGGATTATACAGTGAAGGAGGATGAGAAGTTCAAGGTAGGGGACAGGGTACGCCAGCCACACCCTGCAGCAGGTAGGGATAAAGGGATGTCTGAAATAAAATACGGGGAATATGGTAGTATACATAAGCAACTCCCAAAATTCTACTAGGGAACTCCTACAGCTGACAAACACCTTGGATACAAGTTCAACTGAAAAAAAAATCAGTAGCCCTCTTATATACAAATGAAAAACAAACTGAGAAAGAAATCAGAGAATGGCTACAAACAATATAAAATATTTTGGAGGTAACCATAACCAAGCAAGTGAAAAACTTCAAGTGTTTGAAGAAAAAGATTGAAGAATATATCAGAAGATGCAAATATCTCCCAGGCTCATGGGGTCAGTAGAATTAATATAGTAAAAATGGCCATCCTACCAAAAGCAATCTACAGATTCAATGCACTCCCCATTAAAATTTTTAGCACAATCTTTTATAGATCTCTAAAGGATAATACTTAATTTCATACAGAAAAAAAAAAAAAAAAAAAACAGGATAGCTAAAACAATCCTGAATAATGAATAGGCTTCTGGAAGTGGCGCCATCCCTGACAGCAAGCTCTACTACAGAGACAGAATAATAAAAGCCACATGGTATTGGCCTGATCAACGGAATCAGATTGAAGGCCCAGACAAATCCACACACCTCCAGACACCTGATATTTGATGAAGAAGCCAGAAATACACAATGGAAAAAAGAAAGCATCTTCAATAGTGCTGGTCAGACTAGATTTCTGCATGTAGAAGACTCCAAATTGATCCTTATTTATTGATCTGCAAAAGGCTCAAGTCCAAGTGGACCCCAAACTTCAAAATTAAACCAGATGCACTGAACCGGATACAGAAAGTAGGGAATAAACTCGAATGCATCCACACAGACGACAATTTTCTGAACAGAACACCAATAATGCAGGCACTAAGATAGACAATTAATAATTGGGACTTCATGAAACTGAAAAGCTTCTATAAGGCAAAGATCATTGTCAATAGGACAAAGCAGCAGCCTACAAATTGGGAAAGATTTTCACCAACTCCATATCTGAAAAAGGGCTAATATCCAAAATATGTAAGGAACTCAACAAACTAGACGCCAACACACCAACAATACAATTTTTAAAATGGGCTACAGAGCTAGACAGAGAATTCTCAACAGAGAATTTTCAAATCAGCATCCTTATCCATCAGGGAAACGCAGATCAAAACAACTCTGAGATTCCATCTTAACACCCCTCAGAATGGCTAAGGTTAAAGCCGAAGTGACAGCACATGCTGGCAAGGATTTGGGCAAGGGGCTCACTCCTCCATTGCTGATGGAAGTGCAAACTTGTACAACCACTTTGAAAATCAAATTGTCAGTTTCTAAGAAAATTCAGAATAGTTCTACCTCAAGACCCAGCTATTCCACCCATGGGCATATACCCAAAAGATGTTCCACCATACAACAAGGACATTTGCTCAACTATGTTCATAGCAGCTTTATTTATAATAGCCAGAAACTGGAAACAACCTAGATGTCCCTCAACTGAGGAATGGAGAAAAAAAAAAGTGTTTTATTTATACTCCAGTATTACTCAACTATTAGGGGGGAAATGACATCATGAAATTTGCAAGCAAATGGATGAAAGTATTTTTAAAAATCCATCCTGATTGAGGCAACCCAGACCCAGAAATACAAGCACGACATATACTCACTTATGAGTGAAAATGAGCTGCTAAGGATAATCACAGTACAATCCACAGACCCAGAGAGGCTAAGTAACAAGCAGGGCTCTAGCAAGGACACATAGACCTCCCTGGGAAAAGGAAAAAGAATAGATGTTGAAGGTAGACTGAGGGTGAGGTGGGAATTGAAACAGGAGAAATCAGGTAGGGAGAGAGGTGAATGGGGGGACAGAGTACAGGGAGAGAGGACTGAAATAGGAGGCCTATTAAGGGACTATGTGGAAAACTAATGTAATGGAAACTTCCTAGAACCTGTGAGGGTGACTCTAGTGAAGACTCCTAGTAATGCAGGATATGGGACCTGAATTGGCCCTCTTCGGTAACTTGGTAAGGCTCCCAGTGGTGGGGCCAGGACACTACCCCAGCCTCCAACCCACACATGTCCTGCCTGCAAGATGGGCTGAGTGGCCAACCAATGACTGGTCTAAATTGAGATCCAAGCCACAAGAGGAAGTCCACACTGGACATTACCTGGATGGCCAAGAATCAGAAGCTGGATGGCTTAGCGATGTAATGTAGACCCAAACACAACTGACCAACAAAACATGGCTGAACTGCGTCTTAGGGTTTCTATTGCTGTGAAGAGGCATCATAACCAAAGCGACCTTAAAACAAAACAAAACAAAACAAAAAACCTTTTTATTGATTCTTTGTGAGTTTCACATCATGAACTCTGTCCCACTTATCTCCCCATCTCATCATAACCACCCTTCATCCTTGCAAGCTCCCCACCCCCAAATCACACACACACACACACACACACACACACACACACACACACACACAACCAGAAAACAAAGCATAGAAAACATCTCATCATGGAAGCTGTAGTGTGTCACAGTGTGTCTGTCACACAATATATCCTTCTGTCCACACATGTTCACTTTCAAATGTTCATTATAACGAGTCTAGTTTGAGATCTCTGGTTTCTGTGACACCATCAATATTAGATTCTCACTGAGACTCCTCCCAGTTGCCCTGTTGCCCTGTGTCACGGAGATCCTGCAGCTTTGGAACAGTAGGACTGGCCTTTTTTATACATCCCAGTCTTTTGCAGATGATATAAATGTTGGGGTGGGCCAAGTCAGAGCCCTGGGTCAGGGCCTGGGTGGTAGCTGAGCTGGTCAGCCTCCTGACTCTCCCTTATCCACAGCACCAGGACAAGCTCTTCAGCACTGCTCCAGCTAGACTGAAGCTCTTACCCTTGGGTTGGCTCACCTGTGCCTCCTCCACCAGGGCCAACTCTACTGTGCTGCCAAGATGAGGTACAGGTGTTGCGTTCAGGGTGGAAGCTAAGAAAACTCATTTCAGAGATGGAAGCTTAAAAATAAAAAATTTATTTTCTGTCATCAATGCCACTATTGGCAGGAGGCAGGGTCAGCTCTCCTGCTTTCATGCCCTCAGGACTGGCTCACCCATGCCTTTGTCATCAGAGGCATCTCCACCATATTTACCCAATGAGGAACAGGACCCTCTCTCCTGAGTGCTACAGGCAGTGAAGGAGCAGGGCTGGCTCTTCTGCTCTCATGACCCCAAGGCCAGCTCTTCTGGCTACTGCAGAGTATCACCCCTCACCCATGCCACCTCACATTTAGATGAGTGGCAGGGCCAGCTCTCCCAAGCTCTGACCCTCCATCTGGCTCACTTGTGCCCCCTCCACCAAGGCCAGCTCCACTTTGCTGCCCAGGCAAGGTACAGGTGTTGGGTTCTGGATGGAAGCTGAGAAAACTCACCTCAGAGACAGGAGCTTAAAAATGAATACTTTATGTCCTGCTCACTCAAGGAGGCGGCCAGCACCTGAACCATGTCCCTGAAGGGAGATTGTACATTTCTAAAGGATGGGAACACAAAATGGGGAGTGGAGTGGCTGTCGCATTGATCAACCATACTTTAACAAAGGAAGTTGTTTCCTGGGCCTTATTTAGGTCACCTGGTTTCAGAGTCCTTGGTTCAGCTTTTGATGTTAGATCTCTTCTCGGATTTTGGCACAGGATTTAGAATGATAAGGAAAGAAAAGAGTGGGCAGCTAAACATAGTCAATTAAGTCATGTCAGGCCCACATGTGTGCCTTAGTTTAGATAATGGAATAACAGCAACTTCCCTCTTTATTACATCCTTTACTGGTTAACAGACAAATGAAAGATCTGAAGATGCAGTATTGGAGCTGGTTTGTGGTGGTGGGGGTCTGGGAACATGAACTCGGGTTTGTCCCTATCAGTAAAATGGAGATTGTTTCTGAGATGGCTAGACTCAGGCAACTGTCTCCTAACACGGGGCCTCCTCTCCCAAGTGCTACAGTGGTCAAGAGACAGGGCCAGATCACCTGCTCTCATGATCTCAGTGCCAGTTCTCCTGACTGCCACAGGTGATGAGGGGTCATGGAGGTGGGGGTGAGGGTGGAGGTGGGGGAAGCATCATGCTCACACCCAGGCCACCTCACTGCAGATGAGTGGCGAAGCCAGCTCTCTCACTCTCTCACCTTCTCTGAAACCCTATGACTTTGAAAAATGGCTATAGAAAACCACACAAACTCTAGTCTCTGAGAAGAGCAGCTCATGGTGGAGAAGGTGGCATCAAACTAGGCCTTACTTTAACTGGAAGAAATAAAGGACCAGCAACATGGCTTGAGCACAGAGCCACCAAACATGCACTTGGTACCCAGGGACTCGGGGAGATGTACAGGGAGTGGGAGGGAGGATCTGAGTCTACTTATGAACTGGGTAGTTTTGGGGGTACTTTCCATGCTTCATACAGCAAGGGGATTGCCAGAAGGTCAGTTGTGTCTTCTTTCATAACTGTAAACTCAAGAGAACTTTATAGCATCCCACATCCCCAAACGGAATGAATACGAGCCATTGTAAGTTTCCAAATGGAGCCAGAGAAGAATGTCAAACATTTATGGAGCACTCTACAGGGTTCAGGCCCCGGGCTAAGTGCACCTAAACTGACTTACTGAAACCCCACACCTATTCACAACACCAAAAAAATCTGTGCCATCCTGGCTCGACCGTGAACCTGTTGCCTGATCTTGTAATCACCAAACTACACATGCTTGGCTCTATTTATTAAAGAAATGGTTCCTCCAAAGACTTCCAATGCCAGAGGTAGAGATATTATTGCTGCACAACTAAATAATGTGTATTTATTTTTTTCTTCAGATGTTCACTGAACACTTATTGCTTACTTAGGCAGTGCTAGGAACTAAACTCAGGGCCTTGTGCACACCAGGCAAATACTCTACCAACATAGTCATGGCCCAGACCACTGAGTAATTTTTAAAAACATTTTATTGATTCTTTGTGAAATTCACTCATCTCCCCATCCCTTTGTATGCTACCCCTGCCCTTGAAACTTTTCCTCTAAAGCAGAATAAAATAAGATAGAATGAAGAAGAAGAAGAAGAAGAAGAAGAAGAAGAAGAAGAAGAAGAAGAAGAAGGAGAAGAAGAAGGAGAAGAAGAAGAATTTGTCCTGGGAGCTGTGGTGTATTGGTGTATCATAGTGTGTCACACAGTATAACTTTTTGTTTACACTTTTTTTTGTTTGTTTTTTTTTTTTTTGGTTTTTCGAGACAGGGTTTCTCTCTTTATTTGCAAATGTCCATTGCATCGAGTCCTTGGTCTGGTTCTAGGTCTCTGGCTTCCGCTACGCTATCAATACTTCTGGCTCTTCACTGGGACTCTTCTCAGATACTCTGTTGTTGTCCTGTGTCATGAAGCACTGCAGCTTTGGAGCTGCAGAATTTGCCATGGTGCCCATTCCACCCCACAGCAGATGAGCTGCAGGACCACCTCTCACATGCCAAGGAGCATCCACACAGATCTAGGATGTCATAGGTCCATGGACCCAGACATGGTAGCAGCCATGGCCTCAGGTGGCACTGTAGGCCATTTGGATCAGCATGGCCCCCACAGCAGCACACTCTCAGACATCCACATGGTCTGCAGTAGCAGCCCACCCCACAGACATCAGCTTCACCTTTGGTGGTAATTCAGGCTACAGATATCAACACAGACTCCAACTGTAGCAGGGTCATGGACACAGACATTGCCCTTGGTGGCAGTCTAGGCCAGAACTTCACCATGGCCTCCTCCTTGTCTGTCCATTCTTCTTCTGTGCCATTGAATCTTCAGTTGTACCTTTCTCCATAATGTATAAACCCCTCAGCTTCACTTCCTCTTCCATAGCTCCACCATGAACTCCATCTTTCTCATCTTCCCATCACACATTCATTCATCAAAGTGACGGCCTAGGCAGGTACTTGGATATTTCTCTCCTGACCATCCTGGGTCAGTATGGTGGGGAAGGTGCTTGGGTGTCTTTCTCCACTACATAATTTTTATTGAGTTAAATTCTTTATATTGCTTCATGTCATTAGATATTCATAACTCTATGCAGTAAGTACTATTATTCCTAGCTAAAATATCAGGTTGAAAGGAGAGGAGTATTTGCCAGTTATGTACTGATTTACATACATATGGTTGTAGTAAGTGGAAAGGCAAGATCTGAGCCCAGGTTGAATTCATTCAAGACAAATTATAGTGGCAGGAATCGAAAGCTATCAACATGGTATGTAAATGAGATGCAAATAGACAGCAGAAAATACACAGAAGCAAACGTGAATCACATTGCTTCAGCCTTTCCTTTAAAAGTCCTTACAAGTAGTTTCTTTGAGAATCTTCTATCCAGTATCTTCACTTGTCATTTTTGTTCATCATAGCCAAGGCCAGGGCTCCTTCTACTTGCAAAGTTTCTTCTTCACTGTCTTCAGGGACAGACCACAGCGTTCAGTGAGCTGACTTGCAGCTACTCACTAGGGCGTGTGATCCATGGCTGACATAGTGTATACATACATACTTCGTACCAATGCAGACCTCCCCGAGAATGCTGGGAACCAAAAGATCAAGTTAAATAATGCACATGTTCCACAGAGGAAGAGTTTACAGTGGCAATAAGATGCCTGCACCATGACATACTCTCCACAAAGCATATTTCCAAGTGGGTCCTATTTTGAGTAGCTATTCTCAAACAAGTAAGTTTTTCCTGGTTTCCACACAAAGCTAACCATTTGGTTTTGAAGTTGACCTGCCACCTTGTGGAAATCAGAGGCAACAAAACCACTCTCCTTGACTAACAAAACACACTCTAAGAATGTATGATGTAAGGTGGCAGAATATTCTTTCTTCTTAAAGTAAGATCTTGTAACTGGCAGATATGAAACTATTCTACAGAGAGACAACTTTGCCTTCCCTTTGGCTGTAAGACTGTGAAGACAATGACCTCCCAAGGAATTTTACCAGTCACATTGAGAGAAGGAAAAGATGATGCCAGCCAGAAAAGGAGCTTGTCTCTGGAAAAGAGATGCTGACAACTTGTCAGAACACTTTTCAGGACAAATGAGAGCCTAGACAGTGTGTCAACAGTGAGTGGGGCCATACCTTGGACTGCTTAGCTATGTATACCTCTTTCCCTCAATTTAAACCTAAATATCATGTTTATTGATGGGCTCAGGATGGGTCACTGGATATCCTTCTTTGTTCCTCTTTCAAATATTGCTGTATTGGATACATTTTTCTTTTCCATTTGTCATTATTACCTATTTCTTTAACTGATCTATTTTGAGGACAAGTGTGTAAACCAAGCTTGTTAGGGCTGCCAAGGCCCAAGCTCTGTCCCAAACAACACCAGCACCAATAGCATTAGCTCAAGAATGTCTTGAACTACTTAAGTAATCATTCTTCTTCAACCCCAAAGCAATAATAGTACCTGTTTTATATGATTATCTTGTTATTAAAGTAAAATGTGTAACTGACAGAGACCCACAACTGGACAATGCACAGAGAGGGAGAAACGTTCGACTTCTATGTACTAAATGGGACATTGTCATCAAGCCCATCTCCTCAGGGCTCAGAGATCTATGCAGAACAAGAAGTGGAATGATTTTAAGAGCCAGAGGTGATGAATAAATCCAAGGAATCAGTGTCTTCCAGATCTGGGCAGCCTGATCCTAAGACCATGTCTCTCTGCCCTCATGTCCCATTCTGCTTATACCACTCAGGCACCTAATACCTACAGAAATACCACCAGTTCCTGGCAGCTCAGTCAGGTAATTATGTCCCCTTAGACAACAACAATGGAAGGCACAGACACCAGCTGGTCCAGCTGTGGCATCTGCTGTGAGGCTGTCAGAAAGAGTGCAAATATGAACTCAGAGAGACTATGGCAGCACACATGAGACCTGCACAGGTTCAATCCAGATGTGTCCCAGCATTGAGAAGGTGAGGTGGACACAGGGTCCCACCCCTAACCAAGGAGCTACTGCAATTGACACCTGCAGAGAGAGGGAAAGCCACTTCTCTTGAATGGAGTCTCAGTGTGTATGTCAGTCATACTTCAGGACAGTGTCCATGCCCAGGAGCAGGTGCCAATACACAACAAACTCAGTGACTCAATGGTCCCCCCTCTCTCTGTGTGTCTCTCTGCCTCTGTCTCTGTCTGTGTCTGTCTGTCTCTCTGTCTGTCTGTCTGTCTCTCTCTCCCTCTCTCTCTCTCATAAACATTTCGCTTCCTTTTGTTTTGACATTTCTTTTCTAACTTGTCTTCTGCTTGTTTTGATTTTCATTTCATGCTGCTTTGTTTTCGTTTTTGGATTCTTGCTTTGATTTTGTTTAATGAAAAAGAGGAAGAAAGAGCATAAAGTGGGTAGGGAGGTGGGGAGGATTTGGGAAGACTTGGGGGAGAGAAACATGATCAAAACATATTATATGAAAACATTTAAATAAAAAATTTTATAACTTAAAATTGATAGCTGTAAGTATGAACCACTGACCATGGCTTAAAATAACATTTATTGAGGGTTATGTTCTGCTAATGTACTGAATACCTATTCATTTTGTCTTCAAGATTTATTTTCATTATTTTTAATTACATGTTTGTGTGGGGATGTGTTCACTTGAATCCAGGTGCCCTCGAGGGCCCAACCCTTCTGGAGTTGGAGATTCAGGTGGTGATGAGCTGCCTGATAGAAGTACTGGGAGCTGAATTCAGGTTCATTGGAAGAGAAAGAAACACTCTTAACTGATAAATCATCTCTCCATTTCCATGAATACTCTTTTAAATATTTCATTTCATTATAAAACAATCTTGTGGATGTTAGGTCCAAGCATTCCTTAGGAACCTGTGTTGCAGTGTTTTTTTCCTCCCAGCCCCAAGTTCCCAGATTAAAATCTCATGAGACTCAAAATATTGCTTTAAAATGCCTAGGCCATAAAGGCCTAGCTTCTCTGACTGGCTTGAAACTTATTGTAATCTACGTTGGGCTGTGTGGCTGGTTACCTCTGCTCAGGTATCATGTGTCTGTACTCTTCACATCTTGCCGGCTGAAACTGTTGTACCTTGCTCTATCTCAGAACCCTCTCTGTCTTGCAGATGTCCCACCTCCTATTTCCTGCCTCAGCGATAGGCCACTAGCTTTTGACAGGCAATGCATGAATACAGACACAAGAGATTCCTTCTATAAGCCTTCCAGAAAGGGCCACTTCCCATGGCATATACCTGTGGTTACATATCAAAAACCCATGATGCCCTCCAGGCTCCTTGAGTCCCTAGCCACATGTACCCATTAAGCATTTCAAAGCCCACACTAGCATCTCGGCTTTTCTCACCTCCTCCTCCTCTTTGAACATCTAGCCTGCCTTAGTTCACAGACTTTCCTCCCTCAGTTCCGTGTGCACCTTATAACCCACATTATTTTTCCATGCCCACACTTCTCTAATCCTGGCCGTGGCCAGTCTGCTTCTTTCTCTCTCTGCCCTGGACTCCTACAGTATTTCTGGCTATTCACTCTCTTACTACTAATAAAAGACTTCTCTCCATTCATGGGGACTATTTCCATGATTTCTTCACTGTGTCTTCGCTTACATATGGTCCTGAAACCTTGGGGGTGGGGGGAATTCTAAGTAAAGGCACAGAGAGCTGACAAAAATCACTAATACATGGGCGGAAAGAAGGGTTTTTATTATAGACATGAGAGAGGATAGCATGAGGCCTTTGGGAAATTCCAAAATAGCCATGGCTACATCTCTGGGGCAGAGAAGAGAAGGGCAGAACTGTCAAAGGTCATGGCTACTGTTCTTGGGAGGAGAAAGAAGAATGAGAGTAGGAAAAAAAATCTAATGGATTATAGAGAAAAATAGTAGCTAGAGGTGAAAGAGGGATCTATGAACTGGAGCAGCCTGGTACTGACTGGGGAAGCCTGAAGGTTAGCACTGGCATGCACCATAGGTCCATGTTAGCAGTGAGCCTGGTGCCTCATCCACCAGAGGAAGGAGAGAGAGGCAAGTGGCTCATTCTGGCAGACATGAATCCGTTTCTTAGGTTCCCAAGGACTGCTGTAAGTATCCACCAGCAAGCCTTCTGTTTTCCCTGCCCGGATCCTGCCTGTGCTGAACATCAATAGGGACAGCATTAGCTCATTTCCCTGGCAAATATGCTTAGGACACCATTCTCCATCCCTGAGCCCAAGCTTCAACCACACACTAACCGTTAGTGGACTTGTTTACACCCCCTGCACCTTCACAATGGTGACCCCAAACCATTGAGCCTCCTGTCGGCACCCCCTAAGTGTTGGGATTGTAGGTGTGCACCACCGTGCCACTTCATTATTAGTTTTTTAGAGCGCAGAATAAAGTAGTCAATAGAAGCAGCAACAGCATTTACAACAAGTGTCTTTGGAAATTATTAGTTGGCAGGAGGCAACATACAGTGTTGATAGCTACTGAAAACAAATACACAATTTATATTTAGCAAAGGCAACTGTTTTTTAATGTCCTGGTTTATATTTAATGCTTTTGAACGACACAGATTCCAGCTTCCTAAGAAAAATAGAAGATCGTTAGTGGGTGTTTAGTTGTAGGTTGGATCTCCCTTATAAACCTCTACACTACAAATGAATTGCTCTATAACAAAAATCAGTTCGTTTTTGCTGTTCCATGGAACGTTGAGGGTGCCTCTTAGGCAGGCAGTCGCTGTCTTGCATTTGCTTGCACTTTGGGACACTGGTATGAAAGCAGTAAGCAGAGCTGTTGAGGAGGTCCGCTGTCAGGGCAGGCAGCCTTTGGAAACCATCTTCTTCAATCATCTTCTCCACAGATCTTCAAGAGCACGGCTCTGTAATCTCCAGAAGTATCTGACTGCAGAGAACAGGACCAACAGAGAAAAAACACACCATAAATAGTGAGGGGATTGGAGGTGACTCGGACCCCACGGTGCCACGGGGGTCACTTGGGCAGGAGACCTGTGAACCGCACCCTTCAGTACAGCACACCGCAGGGTCTTCATTCTTTCACACGTGAGTACAGTTGTGCGCCAGCCTAGTGTGTTCTCTGCATTGCACAATGTTTAAACCCTCATGCAGTAGTGTAACTGAATTTCAACGAGGGCTTTAAAGAGTACGAGATTTCAAAACTTACATGACATCACATATTAACTGCTTAAAAAAAAAACAAACCTCTAAAAACTGTAGCTTAATAAGAATCAATGTTAACTGACACTCCTATTTGCAATTCAAACATTTATCACGGGGGAACTGGGGGTGTCACTCGGTGGTCTATGTGTGCTCAACACGCGTAAGACCCTGAGTGGAATTTCCAATATAAAAAGCTCAAAGGAAAAGTTTATCTTGTATTAACTATTGCATTGCAACTCTTGCAAACGTTCCATGCAGTAGAATATGAACTGTCCTAATCTCCTAATCCCAATGTGACAATTGCAGAGGCTAAAGAAAAGTGCCCTCAAATCAGAGAGCCTGCCCCCCCCCCCACCATTCCTGTTATATCAGTTTCCGAAGAGATTCAAAAATCCTATCCTGCAGGGAAGCTCCTTATGTGGGAAGGGAAACAACTCAAAGTACCTTCAGGAAGTCCCTTAAGCTGATCAGATGCATTAGGCTCCTTCTTACCAGAGGAAGCAATAAACACTTGTAGTTTACTTTAGTTTTTGTCCAGCATGGCCTCACTTGTTATTCTCTTCCTGCTTTCTGAGCGCAGATGATAGTGATCAGTCAGCTTTCTGCGCCTCTACCAACCTCCCACCGCCGGGTGCCATGTCTCCCATGCCGTCATGTGTCTTTGCTGCTTTGTATATTCTTCTTTTTCCCACCTTTGCCCCCACCCCGGTCTCACCCTCTATCACTAAGTAGAAGACAAAGAATAGAGGGGGAAATATAGATAGAGAGATCCCTGGATTTGATTTCTTTCCTTTTGTTTCTTCTTTGAGCGTGGCTACTAACAAACTACAACCTCCCTGAGTGACCAACAACCACCCACCCTGACTCTTGGGGCCCTAGCATTTATATACCCTGGGAAGAGTTCCTAGAATTCCGAATGTCACACGATGCCAGAAATTATCTGCAGCTGGCAAAACAATGGCTATGCTAAAGCATGAGGCAAATCATAGTCAGGGTCTTTGGACAGTCCAGAGCATACCTGGGATTAAAACAAACACACAAATAAAACAATGAACATTCTTATATTTCAATATTTTTAAAAAAGAACCTAAAATTCCAGAATTGCCACTATATTTCTCCCTTCTGTTTTAAGCCATTAATTGTGTTATGTGAGGTGGAAAATTAGAAACAGAGACATTTTCAATGAAATAAGTGCTTTTCTGGTTAGTGGCCAGGGTTTTCAGGAAACCTCTCGGCTCAATTTTAATCTTTATCAGTTTTGATCACTTCCCGTGGAAATACAAGCAAGTCTGCATCTCCAACGCAAAACTTTTGCTGACTTCCATTCTGATGTTAACACATCCTTATAGTATATAGACAGATTTAATTTCACAGGTTTTTTTTCCCCCTATAACCCAGTATTTTTGGTTGCTGTTGTTTGCTCCTTTATTATTAATGTACAGAAAATTTAAAGTTAGTAGAGCAATATTGATTCTAGCTTTTTTTCCCAAACATCATACAGTTGTAGAAACTATCTGCAGCCAGCAAAACCGTGGCTCTGCTAGAGCATGAGGGCAAATCATAGGCAGCTGCTGTGGACAGTTCAAAGCAGTCCACATCCTCATACCTGGAATTAAAGTGAAAACACACTCTTATGTCTGTGTTTTTAAAAGACACCAATTGTCTTCAGAATTGTCACTACAACGATGTATTCCTTTTTTCTTAAACAGTAAGTCAAAAGTGAACTTAAATTTAAAAAAAATTTATTATAATTTATTCAGATCACATCCTGATTGTTATCCCTTCGCTTGTATCTTTCCATTCCCACTCTCCCTCCCTCCTTCTTCTGCCCTATTCCCCTCTCCTACACCTCTGACAGAAGGGGACCTCCTCCCCCACCATATGACCACAGCTTATCAGATCTCATCCAGACAGCCTACTTCCCCTTCTTCTGTGCACACCAAGGGGAAATGATCAAATCAGGGGCACCAGAATTCATGTCAGAAGCAGTCCCTCCCCTCCCCACAACCATGGAGAATGATCTGTCCATTGGCATGGTTTACTGTATGCATTATCCTTGGTTGGTACAACAGTTTGTTTAGGCACCCTCCCTGGGTCAAAACTCTTTATCTCTTAAGTTAATTAGTTAGCTAGAATGTTTATTATTTATTTATTTATTTGAAAGAGAGAGAGAGAGAGAGAGAGAGAGAGAGAGAGAGAGAGAGAGAGAGAGAAAGACTGACTCATTGTGTAGCTCCTGGTGACCTGAAACTTGCTATGTAGATGAAACTTCCCTCAAACTCACAGAGATCTGCTTATCTCTGCCCCTGAGTGCTAGAACTAAATGCATGTGCCACCATGTCTGATTCCTGAAGTTATTTCACTCAGAGTATTTATAACAGCAACAGAAGGTACCTACCACACTCACAATCTACCCACAGTAGCAACAGCTGCACTGACTTTTTCAGGTACTGACTCTTAGTACATTCCAAACCCAAGACATGCAAGACCAGGAACTTCCTCACACTTTCCCAAAGAAGAGGCCCTCTTCTCTCACCCTCTTGTGGAAAATGGAACTTCTTGCTACTTCCCGAGGTAGAATCCTGGATGCCATCCTTGAACTTTTCCTCACTTCTCTTATCAAGTCCTAAGTATTTCTTGAGTCTCTGCTGTGTTTGTATGACTCCCACTCCACTCATGTGTACTCCACTGTGGTTGTGTCACAGCCTCCCATCCCTGCGACAACCCCTAACTCATCACTCCATATCTCTCCAAATCCCTGTTTAAGTCATTCTTCACAGTCACCAGAATCTTTAACAGTCAAGGTTCTCTCTTGAATGACATTCTCACTGAATTCACAACCCTGATGCTAAAGGCAGGACTATTTCAATGTGCTAGAGATTTCCTGCATGGCCTAGCCCCTCTACCCTGTTTTCATTGTTTCTTCTACCCCAAGATCTTTCCATTTGCAGTTCCCTCCTAAGAATGCCCAACTAGCTCCATACAGATGCAACCATCCCTTTGCTATGCCGACTCAGTTTCCAGATCAGAACCATCATTTTTCGATAGGGGCCTTTGCTGTCAATCAAGTCTTCCCATTAGGTGATCTTTAAGCACCGTGTCTCTTATTTAAGTAGTGATTTTTACCATATTTATAATTTCATAGGAGCAAAACATTTTCTCCCTATAATTTCAGCCTTGAGTCTGGTACATAGCATTCATCAAGTAAATATTTGTGATTAGATGAAAACAGCACAGATTCCGCCCCCCCCCCCCAACTTTGGAACTCTGGGTGAACTCATTTCACTATGTTATGCCTGAGTAATCTCTAGGATCAATTTTTCTAATTAAGCAACTAAGATTTCTTTTCCTCTGGACTCTTACCATGAGTCTCTTTGTAGGAGTCTCTTTCTAGGATGCGTCCTAGGACCCTGTTGACCAGCACAGTTCCAGAGGAGGCACCCACTTCATGCTGTTGGTCTGATAGGAAAACTCAAAACCCATTCCTCTAAGAAATATTCCTTTTCTAATCTCAGCATAGCTTTTTTTTGTCAGTTTCTATATGTCCACCCTCCATACTGCACATTTAGGACATGGCTAGATTCCAATTATTATCTATGTTAATGCCTACCTTAAACCTTCATATGAAGCCTATACTATATGCTATGAGATCACTCAAGTAGTTACTATAGGGCCTTTATGGAGCACTTTTTACTACTGACTAGGGAAGACTAGGAAAAATTCAGTCTCGTCTAAACTTCCATGAATATCTTTTTTAGGCAGGACCTCAACTATGTAATATAGGCTATCCTTAAACTAGAGATCCTCCTGCCTCAGCCACTCCCAAAGTATGGGAGGCATGGGAGGCATGGGAGGCATGCGTCACTACCCCTGAATCGTCGTCTTGTCAGGAAAAGATGAGTTGTTTTTTTTTTTTTTTTTTTTTTTTAACCTATATTCTTCCTTTCCTTTTCCTCCTCACCAATCATCAACCACGAGAGGATGACAGAATCAAAGATCGGGATGTACATAACATGGAATTCTAGTTCCTGAGTTTCAGAAACAAAAAAAAAAAGATCCCACTGGTAAGTCAAAACACCGTGAGTGAGATTACCTGAGAATGTGTGTGGGAGGGAGAAGGCAAGGGGTCTATATCGTATCACATCACAAGCTGGACTTTGCAGTGATGGAGCTTTCTTTTTATCAAACTACAAATAGCTTAAATGCTTCCTAATACAATAAGCCCCCATTACCCAGAGCACTGCGGGACGGAGAGCCACAGCTCAATCTAATTTTCTGGTTTGCTGAGGGTGAACCAAAAGCCCTCCTGGTGTGTCAACCTTGTTACTGACAATTGTTATAAGATGTATGGGTCTGCTTTTCTGCCTCAGCAAGTACAATGCGGCTAATGTTATTGAGTCTCCCTATGATGACGGAAACTATTGTAATGTGCCAGGATCAATTCAAATAGAACCCATGCTAAGCTCTAGGCAGAGCCTGGTGATGCTCTTTCAGATCAGTTATGGTTTTGACTTACCTTTGCATCTTTCTCCGTCAAAGTTTAGCAGAAAACAAAGACTCGGGTTTTAAAAGCACAAAAGAATTTAGTGAGCAAATCTAGCTGGCTGGCTAAAGTGAATACATTCATTCCTTTCTTTAAAAAAAAATCATTTATAGGTCCTGAGGCTGGAATACTCCCAAGGTAGGTGGTTAGAGATGCCCAGGCCAATGTCTGTGTCTGGTTAAGGATGTCTGTTGTGGCTACAGATGCATTATGGGTAGAAAGAAAGACTCCAACTACCCCATGTGGCACCAGAACATGGCCTAGCCTAGGCATTCCCAGTGGCCATGGCTAGGCATCCATTCCTTAGGGACCAGGGATTTAGAGTCCTAGCAGCTGGAGGTATAGTAGCCAAGAATCAGGATCTGTATACAATAATCCTGCAACTGGCCTGGGGTGTGTGCTGCCAGCTTGGGGCTCTCAGTGTTTCCTGCCGGGCTGCTGGTTGCTGGCCTGTTGGTCCCAGCTCTCCTGGGCACTGCTTCTCAGCAGGTATCCACCTGGATCTCCAAAGCTGATTTTCCTAATAGCTTGTAGAGTATCTAAAGACTCAGAGGTAAATAAGTCAGGCAGCCTGTGAAGGCCTTGTGTAGCCAGCCCCAGACTCTACACTGGGTGACTGGGAGGGTTGGGTATTCTTACTCAGCATCTGTCCCCATATTGATTCAGGGCCCCAGATTAATTCTCTCAATTATCAGACTTTTGTAAATCATCTGGGGGCTAAAGTGAAATGAAACAAAGCAAAACAAAACAGAAAATAGACCCAACAGAATACTGTCAGAAAGGCCTGGGGCTGGTTCCTTAGCATTTATTAGCCAGCTGGTCTATTTCCATTTCCACAATGACGTTAAACTCAAGCTTTTATGGTATAGAAGTTTCTTTTTCTGAACAATTTTATCAATTTTACCAGTCTGACTTCCTTAATAATTCTTAATTTATTACATATATATTTGTGTACACTGACTTGAGAACAGTGGCCATGGGTTCACTCTTTAAACAGAGAGAAAGGAATAGCAAACATTTAAGAAAAATTCTCATCCAGAATGACAGAAAAGTGGGAATTTTAAAAAATAGGAAACTATAAAGATTGATACATTCAATTACACATCACATACAAGCTCTGCTTGGGAAAAATGCCTTTAGCTGAGACAAAAAAACTAATGGGAAAATATTCATAATGAGATTTTAAAAAGATAATCTGCTTTATGTAATAAAATGTCTTAGAAGTTAACAGAAAGCAATAGAAACCCAAAAGAAGAATGAGCCCAAAACACAGAAAGAGACAGCTCAGCAAAAATAAATAAAAATGTCATTTAAGACGTGACAGTACATTCAGTTATAACCCTCACCTGCGGACTATAAAAATACCAAAGGGTCATTTGTGAGTAGAAAACAACCCTCTATTCTGAGGTTCTGATGAAAACAAGGAAATGGGAGCCAAGAAAAAACATATTTTTATCTGTCTTAACCATTTACCCATCTCCCCCAACACTTGTACCCCATGAAACTGAATATGTACACGGCAGCATTATTTTGAAGTCAAGAACTGTAAACATCTGTTGATGAGATTGGAGTAAAACTAGAATGATGTACAGCTGCTGAACATGAGAGACCTTCCTCACACTACAATGAAAGAAACTGAAGCTACAGGACCAGCCATCTTTTGTGTACAACAGAAGGCATTATTATTACTATTATTATTATTATTATTATTATTATTATTATTATTACATTTATTATTGTTGTGGTAGGGGCCAAACTTACAGCCTTGCACACGCTATAAATGTTTAATACTGACAAACATGCCTAGTTCACTAAAGAAAAATTTAAAATATGTACTTCTCTTTCCTTACTTTGCCATAAATGCTGAAGTAATTTTTGTAAAAGCACACCAATATAAAAAAAAAAATAGACAACCAATTTACACATGTATTTTTCAAGAAAATTATGGCCAATAAGCTTTAAAAAGATGACTCACTGTTATATTCTTAGTATCTAAGAGATGGAAAACAATCACCATTTTTAACAAATGTTTTTTTTTTAGATTTATTTCTTTCTAATTTTATGTGTAGTGGGTGTTTTGCCTACATAAGTTTGTGCACCATGTGCATGAATTGCCCACAGAGGTCAGAAAAAGTGTCAGATCCTCTGGAACTGGAGTTGCAGATGGTTGTGAGCTGCCGTGTGGGTACTGGGAAAAAAAAAACCCCAGTCCTCTGCAAGAGCAACGAGTGCTCTTAAGCACCGAGCCATCTTGTTAGTTCTCAGTTCCCACTTGAATGTCTTGGTGTAACTATTTTAAATTCAGAAAGCGCAGTAACAAGAAGAGAGACATCTAAATCAGACCTATCTCTGTTTTAAGGACCACGAAAGAGAGATTGCCAGCAGAGAAAGGGACGCTATGCCTTGCTGTTTCTGGGGGAGACTTACTTGAATTGCTGAGTATAAGGAGTAGCCATAATGCTTCTTAAACTCATGTCGGATGTCCAAAAGGTCAATCTCTGATCTGGAAACCATTATTCTGTTCAGGGTGAATTCATCAGTCCCAGCACCCTGGGAAGAAAGGGCCATGAAATCCTCACCAGTCAGTCAATGACATGCAGATATTCAGTTATAAATGTCAGATTACAGTGCACAAAATATTCAGCCACAGTAGCTCCTCTTCATTCCTTTAGCACCAAACTCCACCATTCATTTATTCAAGAAATATGTGTTGAGGCCCTGTAGTGAGCCATCACCAAGCTATGAAGAGGAGATGCCCCTAATGGGCCTCCAAGTCTACAAAGGATACAGGCTAGAAAACAAGTCCAACACCAAATCCTAGCACAGAGGAGGTTTAGAGCTATTGGCAGTCACTGGCTGCTGGGTCAGTTTTTTTTTTTTCCCTAAAAGCACAGCCCCCTGATAAGTTGTCCACACTCCGCTGGAAGGCCACACATGCAAGACTATTTAGGCAGCTCAAATTTATCTTGATCAGAAAGAAAAAAAAAAAAGACACAAAGTTGGGTGGAAAGGGAAGCACAGTGGAACTGGGGAGATGTGGGGGCGGGAGGGTGCACATGATCAAAACACATACAAACTTCTCAATGAACTCATAAGATCATTAAATAAGGAGTTATTTACAAATTTGTCTGACAGATAGGAGATATTGGGCTCAACAGAAGTGAGTTTTAGCAGAGCCTGGGAAAGGCTAAAGACTAGGAAAGGTCTGCCCAAGAGAGTGACATAGGCTGAAGCCCAAATAATCAGCTGGGGGCATGCTGGGCACGGTGAGATGCCAGATGGTGGTGGGGCAGTGGCATCAAGGCACACACAAATTCTACACCAAGGGAGGAAGGGTGGGTTCCTACAGAAAGTGAAGAATGCTCTACTAGAATGCTCACCCGCCCCCATGCGTGTATTTGTGTGTATTAATTGTATGAAAGTTTAGGACAGGGAAGGATGCCATATCTAAGGATACGTAAACAATGAACATTGACAAATGATGCGTCTGGAAATCCTGGACCTTGCTAGCCATGAAATAAAAGTGTAACTGCATTCCAAAAGCTGAACTGTTGCACTATTCTAAACTAAGAATGCTGAGATTAGGTCTTATTCGTGGTTGTTTTCAAAGATGGTCCATCTTGCAATATGAAGTGCAGGTTTCAGGGGAGAAGCAAGGGAGTAAGAGGAGAGTCTCTGAGCCCCACCCAGATGCCACGCAGCAATAACACAAAGAGATGGCCATGGAGTCATCTGGAGTGATGGCCACAGGTAGAGAACATGGAAACTACATGCGATGTTTCCAGGTGGCTGGTCAAAATTACGATGTACCGTTGGAATAACGGGGAAAGAGAGTGAAGTATTCCAAGGTCGCTCCTAGGTGAATAATTACTTTATTAATGTATCCAACAAATGCCAGTCAACATCTACTATGTACCCGGGCATTCTACTCTGGAAGTGAATAGATTTAGTCTTCCTGCTGTTTAGTTTCTATTAGACAGAGATAGCAAACTATCTAATGATTTTAATAAATAGTAAAAGAATGCGGGAAAACATGGGGAAATAGAATACAGGGTAATGGAAAAAGAGTCAGTAGAGGGAGGGCTATGCAGGGAACTATGGAGTTGGCTAGACCTAGCTGTCTTGCGAGGCATGCATTATAGGTTTTTCAGGGTAGAGTCCATGGCTCCTGAGGCACTGTGTGCCTTCCAGTTCCCGAGAAACAGATGCACTCGTGCAAGTAGAGACGCCTTCAGGCTGCTTTGTGTGTCTCTGTATGTTCCCTTAGAAGTCAAAACAGCATGAAAGCTTGACAGGACAATTGGTCTCAGGTATTGATCTGGTATACCCTGTGTAGCTTGCAAACTTCATTGTATCCTGATACCTGCAATTGTATTGATTCTGGTAACTGTCAATATATTGTTTCTGATAAGGGTATAGGAAGCCTGATTGCTCTCAATAAAACCGCCACAGCCTCAGTGTTGTTGTGGATCGTCCAACTGGCCTGATTCAATTCCTCGCGGCCACATCAGTTGACCTTGGCCCAGGAAGTAATCATGGGCACTTACAGGCCTATGTCAACAGGAGACATTTGAGCTGAGCCCTGAAAAGATGAGAAAAAGCCAGCCACATCTCAAGCGGAGGAACACTACAGATAAAAGAGACACACACAGAGATGCCAATGTGGGAAGAGCATTGGTAACCAGGAATGGCAGGAAGCTGGAGGTGGCTGAAGCGGAAGTAACAAGGCTTCGGAGGCGGAGTTCAATTTCCAGAGCTGAATAAGGCCAGTTCTGATTAGGTCCACCCTGTGAGATGGCTGAACACAGGAGCCAGGATTGGCGGTGGCGTGAGGTGAGATGTTCAGTTGGACATTACTTTTACAGCCACAGGAAATGCCCACTAAAGAACCGAGGAAGCATTTCCTCGCGTAGGGACTGAAGACATGAATAGAGCATGCGTCATCAGTATCCTGCACGGAGCATGCGCCGTCTCCATCCTGCGCAGGTTGCAGACTCAGCTGGGTTCAGGCTCCTTGAGAGATCATGCATTTCAGGGGGCTGTTTGAAGTGTAGCATTCCACAAGTCCTACTTCCTACACGTACCGAGTGACGGAAATGATTGAACAAATACGTTACCAGCTCCTTCTACCCTGGCTGGCAACACTTATTATATTTCGAGGCAAATTAGTAGAAAATTTAGCTTCAGAAAGAGACTCACTGAAGTGGAAAAGAACTATGACATCTCATCAATATTAAACAGTATTTTCCTTCTCCGTGAGGGACGCTCTCTATGAGTTACAATATGAAAGCTCCAAACCAACCTTCAAAGCGCGGTGAAGTCTTTCTGCCAAAAAGGCCGGCGTATTCCTCGTGCAGTGAACTGTTTATTGTTTGATTTATTAAAAAAAAAAAAAATAATAAAGAAGCAAAGTAATAGTTAGTTTCATTTAATACAATCTGAGTCAATATCACTCCTGGCTTTTACTTACAATGAGCAAAAAGCTGCTAATCCTAGATTTCAAAGGCTTGTGTTGTCAAATTTGCACAGAACTTCAGAACGGTAATTATCTTCAGCCAAGGGGAAAATAAAATTATGTGCCGAAAACACACCCACGTTTCTGACTCATCGACACACTGACACCTCATCTTCTTCTGATAATTCCATGGGTTTAGCCACCAGTCAGCTCTAATGCCTCTGCCTAGCAATTAATAGCTTTGGCTACAAATAGCTCGTTCCATTAAAAAAGGGTACCGAACACCAGCTTAAAATCAAATCTCCACCCTCCCAGGTGGATTTCCCTTTAAAAAGACTGGCTCAGGATAGGCTAGTGAGATTGGCTGTGTCACCAAGAGGGATGGACCTGCTTTGAAGGACTGTCAAAGTGTAGATGAGTTGATGTTTGTGAAAAGTCAAGCACAGTGCCCAGCACACAGAAGTGCTTAAAAATAAAAGTTAAGGCACCATACCTTAGAGTCACTCTTCAGAGGTGGGAATTCGGGTTTGGGAGATGACTCTCAAGGTCCAGGAAGAGGAAGTTACCCATGGGGATCCGCTATGGTGATCTTTACTGCAGGTGCTATGAATTACTATAATGGATGTTAGAAATGACGTCCCAGTGGTGAATATTCAGAGTCTGGGCAATCCCCAGCAGAACTGTGTAGTCAGCTCTACAGTGTCCCTAACTAGAAGTAGCCTAGAGAGACAGACAGACAGACAGACAGACAGAGACAGAGTGTGTGTGTGTGTGTGTGTGTGTGTGTGTGTGTGTGTTAACATTTTTAAACTCTTCTTTAAAGAGATTAAGAGCCCTATTTTTGAGTGCCTCATGCTTTGATCTCACCTTTCTCTTGAGATGTTCTCCTAGTGCCTGGGAAGACAAACTGTGAGACCTCATTGCCTGTGTGACATCATCGCTGACCACTCATTGATTTACATGTCTACATGGGAATGGGGTTAGCCTGAATCGCACTTAATCATCCAACCAAAGAGAAAGTGATCTACAGCTCTGACCTTGGATTCAATCTGGGAGGCCACCGATATGTTGCAGAGGTAACCAAATACAGTGGAGTACCGAGTTGATTAGTTTCAACCTGGCTCAATAAAAATGCCAGTAGAGTGTGATATTTCACGTCTCAGAGAGGGTATAATCTAAACATGATGACAAGCCAAATATGGATTAAAAAGCAGATAACTTCCCCAGGTATTATTTAACATTATTTGTTGAGACAACTGTTTGTACCATGGACTGCTGGGGACTTTAGAAGCACACAAATGGACCAGTCAGGATTCTTTTAATTAGCTCACCTTGACATGGACTTCAGAGAAGTACAAATAGTTCCATTTATTAATACTCAAGGGCTTACCTATGGCCAGCAGCAGGTCCTCAAAATGCCCAGATAATTCTCCTTTAATGCTGTCCTCAATGTCCTTCTGGCTAATATTTCTGTACTCATCAAATGCTAAAAAAAAAAAAAAAAAAAGCACCGTAAAAATATTTAAAGCATCCCAGAGGGCTGCGCTTGAATACATTTCACATTTTCAAATGTCCGACGTAGCAGGTCAACGAGCAAGCGCCGAACCTCAGCCATCAAAAGTTGAGCACAATGAAGACTGAATTCCTTAGACCATTTCTTCTGTTATTTCCCTTCTCCCCTCCCAGCTCGAAGCAGTTTAAAAGAGCTTGAAATGTTCTGTGACAAATAACTTATCTATTTTAGAATTATGGCAGGTGCTAGGAAATAAGGTGTCACATATACAATATTAACTGAGAAGACTTCTTAAGACATTTTTAATATGAATTTTATGACGTGTGTGTGTGTGTGTGTGTGTGTGTGTGTGTGTGTGTGTGTGTGTATGTGTGTGTGCGCGCACGTGCTGGCATAGAGATCAGAGGGAACAACTTACGGAGTTCTCTCTTTCCACCCCATGGATTTCAAAAACCAAACTCAGGTGGTCAGGCTCGGTGGCAAGCGCCTTCACCTGAAGAGCCACTTCACCAGCCCTATCTAGGAGGGTTTGGATTTTCCTGTGCAGGGAGAATCATTCTCTAAGGCAGGATGGCCCTCTCCATACCCATCAGGAGGCATCCAAATACCTTGATCAGTATTTGACTTAAGTAAAACCCATGTCATCAGGTGTACAAGAAGATTTCATAAGCCAAGTACATTTTTCGGCAAGGTTTTTGTTGCTGTTCCCCCCCCCCCCATTTTGAGATGGAAGTCTCCTGTTTGATGCCTTAGGTGGCCCTGGACTTGAAGATATCTCTTGCCTTTGTTAGGATTAAAGGCATGGGCCGCCACACCTGTCCAGCCAACGCATTTGGAAAGCAAGAAAATTTGCAAAGACATACAGGGGTCCCCCTACCTTTGTTTTCAAACAAAGACCTCAGTAAACCCACCATCATAGGGCACAATCGTGGCACCAAAATCACTGTCCGAGTTAAAGAAGTGCAATTTCTGAACTAAAAGTCACAGCAAGGCCCTTCTGTTTCCTCAGCTCAGAGTGAGCTTAGCCCTGCACTGCAGTGGCTTTCTAAACTGGCACCTGGCAGCCACTGTCAGAATATGGTCACTCTAAATGGGGCTCTGGGTGTTTCTGGAACAGCTCACTTGGGAGACACATGAGGGAGAGACTGGGTGGGCCTCAGTCACTGGTCTGAGAAGAGCAGCGGGGTTGTCCTTCCACTCCCATTTCCTTTCCCATCAGAAAAAAAAAGCCATTGTTCATCACCATTAAATCAATGAAAGTCCTTGTCAGTGCATGGCTATTCTAGAAGGTGACAAACCAGGAGAGGTAGAGTAGAAGCCTAAAGTCTGGTAACCATCTTCTGCTCGCTGCAGGATTGCCCAACCATCTACCCCATCCCCACCTATTGCCACCCACAGGGCAGAAGGCCTACTCAGTCTTCAGGACCAGACGAAAAAGAATGTCAGGACTGCCCTGAGGTAAAAAACGACACCTCTCCAATTGGTTTCCCAAGGTGCTTCTACAATAAACTGCAAAGACATTTTGCAAAACAACCCAGAGCCAGAATGACGGAGTCATACTTAGTTTCAGCTGAGGGAAGCTCCGCAGGCACAGGATCTCAGTGAACTTGTCTTCATCTGTGCCCCATTTGTTCTCGCCGGCATCATAGAGGACCTGTTGACAAATGGAAGAAGCCCCATGTGTCATCCATCACCAAGGCAATTTTTTCTCTACTCGAGGGAACAGGACAGGAGGATGGGAGTTTTACTTGATCTTAGCAGCCAATAAAATCATCTGTCATCTACACCTTTCACTTGTAGAAGACTTCAAACTTGAAGGTCAAATGTAGGACCTGGCACTTGCAATGGTGGATAATCAACACCACAGTGGGAGGCAGAGGCTGGGGCTGGGTGACATTGGTCTCCAGGCTTTGCCTCAGACAAGACAGGAGAGGACAGGCTTGGGGGGGTGGGGGTAGGGATAAAAGAGCTGTTCCTCTGGCTGTTACTGACCTGGGCATCTTTTTTGGCCAGATGTTCATCCACTTTTAGACTTTCATCTCTTCTACCCTAAACCAGTAGAGATGATAAAAACAATGTCAATCCTTTAAGGACACAGTGCTCCACCCAGCAGTTCCTCTTGGTAGATTTTTCCATGCACTCCACGTAGCAGAGGAAAATCATGCACTCCTTCCTCTAGGTTTGTCTCAGCCATTGGCTAGTCAATGTAGCAGGGCACACTAACCAGGTCCTCAACCTCCTCTGGAAACTCAAAGGTGTTAGAATGAAAAGGCAAGGAACAGACAAAAAATATTTATAAAACATATCTGATAAGAGATAAATGATAAAAAAAAATATAAAGAACCTTTGAGGCTCAGTAAGAAGATGATAAACAACCCAATTAAAGAGAGTAAATAATCCAAGGAGACATCTCACCAAAGAAGATGTATAGATAGCAAGGAAACATAGAGAAAGATGTTTTCATGTCCCTGTAAATTATGATTAAGCTCAAAAACCATTGGCAACACCAAAAACTGGGAAAGACCAGAAACAATAGCAATTCTACGGGCATTGCTAGTGGGGATGTGAAATGATGCGTGCACTTTCAGGGACCATGCAGCAGTTTCTTACATTGCTGGGTATAGTCTTACAGTATGATCCTCGACATTTATCTAAGCAAGATGGACACATGTCCATACAATACTTGCCCATCAATATCTAACTGATGTTTTATTTATAATCGACAAAACTTGATGGCAACCAAGATGCCCTTCAACTGATACACAGTTTATTCAACAAAATATTATTCAGTAAAAATAGACACAAGCTGGCCAGTTAAGTGTGTGTGTGTGTGTGTGTGTGTGTGTGTGTGTGTATGTGTGTGTGTGTGTGTCTATGAAGAAACCTTACAGGCATATGCAATAGTTACTATGTTGGTAAAGTGACATGTGCCTTTTGAGACCACTGAGGAGTTAGTTGTCTCTGGAAACAGGACAGCCCCTCCAAGTTCAGTTCTAGCATGTTTATGTCAAGTGTCCTCTGGATGTCCCTGTCCTGGGTCAGACTGGTCCCCTGACTCTGTTTGTGGACAGGGAAAAACAGCAAGCAGCTGAGGGTGCTAAAACATCTTGTCCTGGAGAATAGCTAAGAAGTAAACATTCTCCGAGGGCGACTATCGCTTATCCCATAATATTACGATGTCTACAGTTAGAAAGAGAAGGCAAAGCTCACTGTACAGAGAATATTCTGCCATGCCAGGAACTTTTTCTGGCGTGACTGAGCAGGGTATTCGTGTCATTTGTGCTGGTGATTTGATGATGCTCTCTTTCTGTGCCAACTCACCGATTGTTCTTTGACCTGGAAAGCCACACCAACACTAAGACCCGCCCAGGATCCTCATTCCAGAGCTCTGGTTGGCTGTCCCAACTGACTATCCCCATTTGTTGGGTCTTTGTTTGATGTTACCAATGTTACCATCTGTTATTCTCCCAATCGGGACACTCCAGTGAGTATCTGCTGCGTGAGTGCCCAATTTGAGCATTTTTTTTTTCTATCCTTCTGCTGCTACTTTCGATTATTCTTTTATTTTGGCTTGCTGTATCCTTAAGAAACTCACTCATTCAAAAAACGTAAAGCACAGCTACCATAGGTCAGTCTCCAAACCACACAGAACAGCGTATGCCTGAGCGCTGGAAGCCGGTCTGAAAAGAATGCATGGGGTGGGGATGGGGGGGTTGACTTCAACTACCGAACACTTTACAAGAGCCAAACGAGAAGCAGAAAAAATAGGGGTGGCTTCTGTGGGAAGGGAAAAGGGCAATACGAATAGGCGGAAGACAGGCTTCTTGGAGAAGTAGAACCATTCTGCACGGAAAAGTGTGACGGTAGGCGCGTTCGTGTATTTGTTAAAATCCATAGAACGCTTGAGTAAACCCTAATGTACTGATCCATTTCCCGGCAGCCTCACTTACTCTCTTCTAATCTTTACAACACCTAAGGGGTTAATAGCCGCCTAAAGTGTGGTTCCCGGGTATGACCAGGAATTCCCGAGAAAGCTTAAAGTAACTTGTTCAGGTACACAAAGCCATTCAGCAGCAGGCGGGCCCAACTGCTTGCTCCGAAACCAGCCTTCGAGCGCCAATCTGCCTGCCGCTGCCGCTTTGTGGATTCCGCCTTCCTGAGGTTTTAGGAAGTTAAAGCACCTGAAGCTATATCCAAGCAGCGCTGTGCCTCGTTTTGGCAAGCCCTGCTTCAGGCGTCATGCTGAGCCACTTGGGATTTTCTCACACACCAGGAGCTGTGTAAATCAGCCCCATCAGTGAGGGGAGGGATGGGGGGGGCTGGAGGGGTGGGGGAGGGGGGCTGGGGGCGGGGCTTTAATCATATCCTCTCTTATACAAGCCTGTGACTATGTCTCATCCTTGACTTTGCCATCTTGTTTTCTAGGTGTATGGGTACTTAGCGTGCATGTGTGTTTATGCACAGGGCATGTCTGGTGCATATACACACATGCCTGAAGAGAGAACAGGATCCCCTGGGACTGGAGTTACAGGTGATTGTGAGCCAACCTGTGAGTGTGAGACTCCTTCTAACCCCAGTCCTCTGAAGAACAGCCAGCAGTACTCTTAACTGCTGACCCATTTCTCTAGCCCTGACTTTAGCATCTTTTTAAAAAAATGCATATTATTTAGTAGTGTGTGTGTGTGTGTGTGTGTGTGTGTGTGTGTGTGTGTGTGGGAGCACCACAGTGCAAGTGTGGAGGCCAAAGGATGACTTTAGGGAGGTGAGTCTCTCTCACCACTTTTCTGTGGGTTCCTGGGATTGGACCCTGGGTGCCACAGTTGTCGCGAGGCACCCAGTGCTGCAGCACTGTGACTGGCCTCCTGAATTTATTAATAAAATCATAAACTTTCCAGGCAACGCAAGCAGTGGCCTCATTTGCTCACGTAATGTCTTTTCCAAGGAAAGAGGGACAAAGGCCTGAAACAGATACATTTCCCCTGAATTTACTACGCAGCTCTGAGGCGAATCCTTCTATGTCTTTTTCTCACTTAATTTTAACAAAATAACTTTTCTTTGAAACCCAGAAGAACTCTGTGTCCTAAACATGTAAACATGCCCCAAATGAACAGTTCTGAGCTTATGTGGGTGGCATATCAGAGCAGCACGCCATGACTCTCAATGGAGACATTTATAATCCATAGACTGATCTGAGCCAAACCAAGCCTTTTTGTTGTGGTTACATCACCATGTTAGGCAAATGCAACGAGAACAAATCGTTTCACAGGAAAATGAAAACCTCACTGTCTTAGGTTTTGCTAAGTCCCCGGAAAATGATTTCTGAGCATGAGGCTTATTGGGGCAGGGCAGGGGTGGGGGGCCACGGAGGGGAGGCAAATAATAAAAAATAAAACCTTAGAATATCGAGTCTCTTCTTGGTAACTTGCTATCCTTCCTCTGAGTGCCGCCAGGTCTCCCCATCCAGGGGACATGGTCAGAAAAGGGGCACCAGAGTTCATGTGAGAGTCAGATCTCTCTCCACTCAACGGTGGAGAATATCCTGTTCATCGGCTAGGTCGTGGTAGGGGTTCGAAGTTTACTGCCTATATTCTCCTTGGCTGGTGCCTTAGTTTCAGGAGGACCCCAGGACCCAGATCTGCCTGTCATAAAGTTCTTCTTGTAGGTCCTCTGTGGGTCCTACTATTTCCCCATTCTTCCATACTACTCTCGCCTAAAGTCTCAATAGGATGTCCTGTCCTCTGACCCACTTTCTTGGTAAGTAAAGTTTTTCATGGGACGTATCCCTTGGACTAGTGTTTTGATATAAGTGAGTATATACCGTTTGTCTCTTTTTGCTTCTGGGTGAACTCACTCATTATGATAATTTCTAGATCAATCCATTTGTCCACACATTTCAGGAATTCCTTGTTTTTAATAGCTGAGTAGTATTCCATAGTGTAAATGCATCACTGTTTCTTAGTCCATTCTTCTACTGAGGGACACTTAGGCTGTTTCCATGTTCTGGCTATTATGTATAAAGCAGCTATGAACATGGTTGAGCATATGTCCCTGTTGTATGGTAGGGCATTTTCTGGGTATATTCCAAGGAGTGGGATAGCTGGGTCTTGAAGAAGCCCTATTCCCATTTTTCTGAGAAAGTGTCAGATAGCTTTCCAAAGTGGTTGTACTAGTTTGCATTCCCACCAGCAATGAAGGAGTGTTCCTCTCTCTCCACATCCTCGCCAACATACGGTATCATTTGAGTTTTTGATCTTAGCCATTCTGATGGGTGTAAGATGGAATCTCAGTGTCACTTTGATTTGCATTTCTCTGATGACTAACGAGGACGAGCATTTCTTTAAGTGTTTCTCAGACTTGATATTCTAAGAGCATATATAGGGGAAGGAGGTCTCCCTCAATCACAGACATAGGGAAGGGGAGAAGGGGGGAAGTGGCATGGAGGGAGGAATGGGAGGAAACAGGGGAAGGGCTAACAACCTAGATGTAATATCAATAAATTAATAAAAAAAAAACCCAAAGAAATAAAACCTTACATCTGCCAAAGTCAGCAGAGCTTTCCGGAAGTCTCCTGACGTTTCGGAGCTGATGTCATCGCCGAGGCTCTTCTTATATGCTGAAACCAGATAAGGTGAAACTGAGTGCTGAGGAGCTGAAGCAGAGGACTACAGAGCTCAGGGCCCTACTCTCCTCTGTGTTGACTTCCTGGTGCTCTGCCAGTGTGCGGTGGGGGCAAACGAGAGGAAGGTTCTGGGCCAGACTGTGCTTCGTTTTATCTGACAGTGGCTCCAAAGAAGAGCCGGGGCAGGAGTCTGTTAGTTGGCCTTCAGGCTTACACGTTTATTCTTCCTTCACATGAACAGAGCCCTAACCGTGAGCAGAGGTCATTCAGGTAGCCTGAAGCTGTGCTCCCAGGGCCCTTTCTGCTAGGTGCAGCCCAGTCACTTGGTTCTCCATCACACTTAGGCAGGCATGGGTGATGTTGCTGGAAAATCTACCCAGAGGGACGAGCGTTGCCCTTTACTTCTTTAATTCTGCCTCTATGTGGGCTGAGGCCCAAGCCTTAGGCAGCTGTCCATCAGTATGAAGGGTGGGGGCCCGAGTCACCGGAAGTTTTCAGAAACTACCATACCAGCCTAGAATTGCCACTCTCCCAACCTCTACATATAACAGAATTCAGCATCGATTATGAGCAAGCCACTGTTGTTTAGTTTTATTGAATCTAAGCTTCACTTTAAGAAATACTCTTAGACTACATTAATTAATATTGCTCAAAAATTAAGAAAGCCATCTCCCCAAATACTATTTTTGCTTAACCAATGCCAGCTTTGTATTTACATATTTTTGTATACAGTAGACACATGGCAAATGGTAAACTGTGCCCACTTTTACTTTCATTCTCCTTTTAAAAGATTTGTTTATTTTCTTTTATGTGTATGAGTATTTTACCTGCATGCATGTAGATACATGGTGTGCACGCCTGGTGCTCACACAAGTCAGAATCAGGGTCAGAGCTGCCCTGAACCCCGGAACTGAAGTTACATTGTTGTGATCCACCATGTTGGTGCTGGGGACTGAGTCTGGGTTGCTTGCATGAGCTGCAATTTTTCTTTAACTCTGAGTCATTTCTCCAGCTTTGATTTTTCTTTTTCTTTTTTATAGTGTTAGAGGTTGAGCCCAGGGTCTTGTTGTGCATGTTCGGCAAGAGCACTGCTACCAAACAACATTTTCCGCCTTGCCTACAACTTAAAATGTCTGCTCTGCTTCTGTGGAGTAATGAGTCCCTTGCTGCTAACGCTGATCTGGATGGAAGTGACACCAGGTGGCAATATGAATCCGATCGACAACATTTTCAATAACACCATATAAACTTTCCACATGAATAACTATCTTTAAATCAGTAGAAGACAATTATAGAAAGTCACTGGATACGTAACAGCAAAAAATTTCCTCAGCAAAACTTAATAGATTGAAATTTAATGAAACCGATCATTTTCAAAGAAATTCATACAAATAAAAGCCATTAGAGACATAAATTATTTATCTTAATGGTGATAATTTATGCCTACCAGTCATAATATTGTTGTCCCACCCTACATTCCAGTTAGAGAGGGAATTTTGGTTTAAAAACAAGTCAGACGTATTTTGTAATTTTTAGACTTATCTAGATAAGACTAACTACTCATGTGAGGCAGTCTCCCCTGCCTTCCTCCTTCATCACATACTTTGCAGGAAGTTGGACAATTAAAAAATGAAAATGAACATAGTAGAAGCAGCAAGTGTGGCCATGATGGCTGCCCAACACACGAGTGTATGAAAACACGACAATGAGACTCACTAAGATGTACAACCAATGGGTACCAGTAGTTACAGTGAAAAGGAAATAGGCAAAAACAAAAAACAAACAAACAAACAAACAAAAATGACTCCAATACGGCCGACAAGTGCCCCGTGCGTTTTGAAACATAACATGGAAGGAGAATGAGGATGTGGCTGCAGTGGGAGGAGCCTGAACTAGGACTTAAGGGTTCATGACCCCTGAGTTGGCACTCTTCCCTACAGCGGTAACTTTAGAATGCTGGGAAAAGCCTAGCTCTCAGCTGTTTATTTAGATTATCGAGTCACTACATAAACGGACAACTTGTTGCTTTTATATGAAGGCCAAGTTGATGGCCTGATTTGATAGATTCTTATGCATGGGTCACCATTTCACATTGTACTGGAGTCCTATAGGAGGCCACAATAACTTTATACCCCTTATTGCATTCATGTGTGTGTGTGTGTGTGTGTGTGTGTGTGTGTGCGCACATGTGCCACAGTCCATGTGTGGTGGTCAGAGGACAAGTTTTGGAGTAAGTTTTCTTCCGCTATGTGAGTCCCTGGAGTTGGGCTTAGAGGAATGTGCCTTTACCCACTGACGTCATCTAGCAAGCCCAAAACCTTATCAAGTATTAGAAACACTAGTTATGTACCCACTTCTGCCTATTATTAACCAGTTCTCTCATCTACCTCAAATCCCTATGCTTCCTGCTAAGTTTCCCTAACAGCTGGGAGTGAAGGGAGACCAGTGGGCAGGGAGAGGAAAGAAATGTATGCTGCCTACCTGCCTTTGCTGTACCCTGAAGGGCAGCATGGCCTCTGCAGGGACTGGCTCCAGACAAGTGGGGTTCTCCTCCTAGACATCTGAACCCTTCCTCAAGCTTGTCTTCTGAGTTCCTGGGGGCCCCAACACCTGACAGGTGGTTGTCTCCTCCCAAACTCACAGTCTTAGATAACTCCAGCTTCTGGGCCACAGAGTCCTTAACTTGGGAGGTATTTGGAGTATTTCCCTCCATTTTCCATTTTGTGTTTTTCCCCTCCACTTTCCAAAAGGATTGATGTAGTTATCTCTATTAAACTCTCTCTGTTAAAATACCTGGTATTGTTTGTGTTTTTCTGACTGGACCCTAATTAGTGCATCAGTAACAAATTAGTCACCTCTTATTTAGGCATCTATCATTTAATGAGAATTTCTCAAAATAACCTTTCTAATTCCCATCTGGGGCCCAGGATTCCCCTTCCTGTGGGCTTTTTACAGAAAAAGTGGGCCTCTTAGAAACACAAGTTTAGAAAACATGGAGGTACCTAGAGAGCTTTGTGGGCTGTTGTGTATTTGGTCCTTGGTTCTTGGGACAAATCCTTGAACTCTTTTTCTGGTAATTAAGTCTCTTATTCTTGGTATTCTTTTGAGTTTTACTAATAAGATGACCAAGAATAGAGAGAGAGAGCAACAAGATTAGGAAGACCAGCCCTATGATTAGAAGGTGAAGCTCTGAGTCACACGACATAGTCATCCCAATCTCTGAGGGCAGGCTACGGGCTGAGCTCAGCTATAGGGACAACGATTTACTCAATCTCATCTGAGTAAGAAGCCCTGATAAAAACCAATGGCTATCAATGTTCAAGTGAGCATGCCCTGTGGTGATACACTCATCAGTGTGTCAGCCAGGAGGGTCGAAGTTCCATATTGGAGACTCTCAGACATCTATGTGGCTTGTCATCTGGAGGGCCATGATTCACTTCCTTTGTAACAAACCTGGCCTTAGGAGTATTGCACTTTCTATAATTCTGAAAGCCTTCTAAGGAGCTATCTAACCTGAAAGGGCCATGAGAACCCTGGGTTTGAAGGCAATTCGTATGTGTGGCCTGGGAACATCTGAGCGTGTGAAGCAGAGTCCAAATTACACTGTGGCAACTTCCTAATTTTTAATGCAGAGCTAACAGACTTTTAGGACATGGGCCAGCTATATCAAACCTAAATATCCAGCACTTCCTCAAAATGGCTTGCCAAATTTCCCATACCCAAAATCATGAATCTAATGGCTTCCCAAATTTCCCACACCCAAAATCATGAATCTGAGTGGTTTTTAACTTATAGTAGGAATACACAACGATTGGAGACTCTTACAGTTGATGAAAATGGTTGATTCAGCTAAGTGATTGCTGAGGGCAGAGTCCTTAGAAGCAATGCTGCTACAAATGCAAGATGTTAACAGCATTGCTATGTGGCAGGTCATATCCTAACTCGCCCTGCAAATGCACAGTCCATGTTAGGATGTGTTTTTATTTCCTCATCTCTTGCCTTCTCAAGATGCTTATGATAAGAAAGATGCTGGGAGAAGTAACCTGGCTCACACGCATGTGACCAGTGGAAAAGGCAAGAAGAGAAACCAAAGTTACCCGTGTAATAGGCCTGTGAGATCTCCTTCATCTGCCGGCTTGTCCTGGTTGCTAAGATTTCAATCAGGGCATCTTCATCTGTGCCTGTGCCCTAACAAGGGAAAAATATCTTATTTTTAGAGTACTTAAAAAAAAACCCTTAATTTCATGCTTTTCAGTCTTAATATCTTTGTACAGATGAAAGAACAGCTAGGAGTAAATCAATGTAAGATCTCATATTGCTCTACAGCAGTTTTCTGATTTTTCCATGCATTTTAGAATTAAAAACACATGTCATCTGGAGTTAAACTGCCATCGTGTTTTTTCATGAAAGTGCCCTCCTCTAGTGTGAACGTAAGTCAGATAATTCTAGGAAGGAAGCGTGTAAGGGAAAAAAACCCAGGTCGTTAAAGATCGGAAGTGATGGCGTAACAGGATTAGCCCAGCAAGCTGATGTAGCACTCTGTTTGGAAATGGCTTCTGCAGCAATTTTGAATGCATCCATCCTTGCACCTCAGGGAAGGGTTGGTCAGCAGGCCCCAGCCTTCTCATACACAGAGGTTTTCAAATCATCAGTAAATGTTGTCGTGGGCCTTGCTGGCTTGGAGCGCGGCTTGCCTCATTTATTTCAAGGTCACAGAGGCACCCTGTGAAGCTATTTGCAGTAGAACTTGATCAAATAAAGCCAAGGAAACTTACAAACAGATTCAGTGGCAGCCACGATGCCTGCCACTGAAGCCATCTGTGCCACTAAATTCCAGCCAATGGGATACAGGCAGGATAATCACAGGCAAGTACAAGAGGCATCCTTACAGAGAGGCTGTAAAGCCCTCCTTAGCTTTTGACTGTGGTTGCCAGCTTCAGACAGGGCCTAAGATGGGAGAAGCTAAGATGGAAGGGCCCTTGATAATGGGACTGTCACCATTCTTGGTCTGGAGTCATTTTGTGTACATTTCTCCATAAACCAAGGGAACATTTCCCCTCAAAACTTATGGGTAAACCAGATCATAAGACTCACACCTGCTAAGCTCTTCCCGTGTGGAAGCCAGTGATATACACTGCTCACATTTCACTTTGAGTCTATCTGGTACAAAGGGTGTTACTTGCTAACACCTCCAACTGTCACACATTTGGGTCAGCCCTAGAGTTCCTGATGAGGAGCTTCTGTCTCCAGGTTGCTCCTGGTGAGGTCAGGTACGGAGCTTGGCTGTTTCTGCGCAGCATGGGACTCCATCCTATGCTATCACGGCCTGCTACACTTTCTCATCAATGTGCCGTGTGCTTCGCGGTTCCTCCTCAGGGGTTACACTCTCAGCGCAGCCTTAAGGCTCACGTTTTTTATCTGCTTTGTTCTTCAGAGGCATTTCTCACAGAAAAATCTCCTGTATATCGCCTTCCATCTGGCCAACTGCTTCTCAGATGTCCATACCCGTTCCAGAAGAAAGGAAAAAAAAAACCTGGAGGCCAGAGTCTAGCCTATGTTCAAACATGGACCCCCCCCCCTTTTTCCTTCACTTCTCTGTAAGTCTGTGAAGCACTTATTTTATTTCAGACTCTGATGTAGGATAAGAAAATAGAGACTATAACTAGTCAGGTTTCCTAGCGTGATGAAGACTCATATCTTAGTTACATGGAAAACCAAAAGGACAGAGAAATGTGCATTTAAAAAAGAAGAGAACATTTTAGAGAGCAATAAGAGAAATTTTAAAATAAAATTGTTTCTTTCTCTAAGTGGCCCTTGTGGTAATCCATAAAAGGAGTTCACTGTTTACTCACTCCAGAAAATACCACAAAATCATAGAAATGAAGAAAGAGGTCCAAATCTTAAAGACTACCTGTCAAATTGCCTGGGCCATCAGGGTGCACATCTCCCTGCTAAGTATCTGGAAGATACTGATTTACAAAAGTGACGTGTAGATGCTGTGGCTGAATGCTTGTGACTCCAACAGTTGGAAAGTTAAGCAGGAGGATATGAGTTAAAGGCCACCTGGGCTACACAGTGACATCTTAGTTTGCTTTTTGCTTGTTTGTTTTGTTTTGTTTTAAAGGGAACCAGTCCATTGCTACAGTGTTGGAACTGAGATAGGCATGTCCAGGAAGAAATGGCATGAGATACAAGGTCAGTGGCCCGAAAGGAATGCTGAGATTTTGCTACTCACGCTTGAAAGGACAGAGCGGACGCTGAGACTCAGATTTTAAGTGTCACTGCTCCGATCATTTGGCATATTCAGCAGAACAAAGCAGCCAGACGCTTCCCCTGCTTGCTGTTCCCACCCCCACCCCCACCCCACTACCAGAGTTCACAGGGTCAGGGTAGCTTATACCTGAGCCACCCTGCAATGACAGGATCCTCACTGAAAGTGAGCAAACTGTTCCTGCGCCAGAAGAGGAGGCTGAGCAGAAGAAAAAGGCATCCTAGAGAAAACCAAACTCACTTCTAGCACGGGGATAAAAGTCATCGTAAACACAAAGGAAAATCAGACAAAAGACAAATAACAATAACGTTGAGTAAATTAATATGTAATGTCTGAGGAAAAGCATCCAGGGGAAACATTAGGGACAAGGGCTGAAAAACGAGGACGCTCACAACGCTCAAGAAAACAGAGAAGAGGCCAGCAAAGCAAGCACCCTCTCGTGAACGGGCACGAGAGAGGAATGTGACAGTCAGTTTTATGTGTCAGTTTGGTCAGGCTACAGGCCCTGGCTAGCTAATCTATGTGTTGCTGTGAAGGAATTTTATGAATAATTAAAGTCCATTATCAACTGATTTTCAGGGGGAGACACCAGATACTGTGCGTTTTGATTGGGGCTGATTAATTCTGCTGAAAGGCCCTAAGAGCAAAGCCTGGGCTGCCCAGGAGAGAATACTGTGCCTGTGGCAAGGCTAGCCTGAAGAAGACACTGTGCTTGTGGGGAGCAGCTTCGGAGACTACTGAGGGCTCCAGTCTTCCCTGACCACCCAGACTCACAATGCATATCCAGTCCCTTACAGTAAATTTCTTAATATACATGTTCTGGCTAATGGCTCCATTTCTCTGGGGAATGCTGGATGGAAGAGGTTTTTCCGTTTTGTTTTGTTTTTGTTTTTGTTTTTAAGACATAGACAGACATGGACCCGACTCTGTTGGATGATGAAAGTAATAAGGAGTCTGGCATTTAAGTGCTCACTGGAGATTTAGGGAGGTGAATCACATCACTTCACTTTAAAACATTTTTATAAAAGCAATTTTGGCCACCCCACAGAGAATAGGAGAAGCAGAAACGGAGATGAAGGGACCTGCTTAAGGTACTGATATAGTGTAACCAAGAGATGCAGGTGGCTGCTGCCAAGCGGTAGCCATGGGGGGAGATATCGGCCTCCATCTTGCCTCTACCTGAAATGTATATTTAGTAAAAACAAAACAAAGAAAATGAGACCATCATTGCAGCCCAGGGACATTTTGGTTCCAGGTTGCACAGAGCTCCCCAGATCACCCTGCTCTTTAAAGAGCACAATAAAAATGGCATCCAAGCCCACCAACTGTGATGACGGTGACATCTGGGGAGCGTCACTTGTTTAAGGCTTGTACCTTCATGGATTTCTTCAGTTGCTTTGCATCAAACACGGCAGGTGCAGTCACAAGAGCCACCATGACATGCTCAAAGTGGCCAGAGAGGTCACCCTTCAAGTCATCTTTCAGCTTCTAAAATAAAAACCCCAAGGAGGAGAAATCATGAGATGTTTCTTTTCTCTCCCTCAACTGCCGCCTAGGGAAAGAGAAATAAAGTCAGACGAAAGCAAACTCATCCGTAGGGAACAGCAGGAATGCTGGGAATATCCCAGTGGACCCTAATCTTCACACTATAATGTTTCCACAGTGTTCAGCCTTACACAGAATTCCGCAAAGCCCAAAGGAAGCTTTACAAGTGCACCAGATTTGGGGACTGTACATTAAAAATGCCACTCCGCTAAGAACCCTGCTCATCACACATCGGCGCACAATCGGTGCCAAATCATCTCGCCTTACCTGCAGATGTGCACAACTAAAACAATAACTGGTAAGTAGGAAGGTACAATGAATGCATTTCCTAGGTCATGGATGCTCTCAGTGCCTGGGTTCGGTAAGGGAGGAAGGGAGATGGTCTGGCTGCTAAACGCTCTGTCCTTCAGTGCCTTGCAATTCGGAGACCCCCACTGGCCTCCGAAAAGAAAGGGGAAGGCAAGAGGCGGGTCAGTCTCCTTTAATGGATCCTGAGGCATTCCAAGCAGCACCCCAGCATCCTCTGGCACCGTTTCCACAGAAGTCTGTCTCTCCCACCTAACGGCAGGGACGTGGTTTCTATTTTCAATATTCAAAGGAGCGATATGGAACAGCTTCTTTTTCAGGCCCGGCAGAGATGTTGGCAGCCTCTCAGGCAGTGTTGATGACACAGGCCAACCCCCGCCCCAACTAGGGGACACAGTGGGGTCATGAGATGAAGCCAGGTACTGCCCTCTCCGCTTTAACTGCAACAGGTTTTTTTTTCCCTCTTTAAATGCTGAATTCTGTCACCACCTGTCCTCACCGCAACGTCAAAGAAATCTTTTTCACATGCTCTCATTCCCTCCCAGTGACTCCTCCCTCATGTTTTACAGTGCTCCCAAAGGCTGATGGGCCACCCAGGTCCCCAACCTTCACATGAGGCTTTACCCCAGATGCTTGGCGTTCATCCATTTCAACACGTTTAAGGGTGTCCAATCCACACTAGGTGTTTAAAGGTAGCCACAATATAATGCTTGTGCCTATGATGAATGTTTACCCTAGTAAGAAATTAGAAGTATTCAAAGATAAAAGTCAATTTCACTGTATATATTGAGGTGATGTAGAGGGTGTCTGAGAAAGGAGTTGTAGTGCCTGGGGGGCTGACGAACAGCCTTGGGGCGGGGGTGATGTCTGAGCTGACTCTGATGGTCAATGTTCTGACTGCTCCCTGTCTGTACTCCTTCCTTCCCACCCTTTGTGATCCACAACAACCCTGACAGGTTTCCCATCTTCTTTGTGGTCCTAGGGATGGAACAGAAAGCGGAGCAAGTGCTCTGCAATTAAGCTAAACCTCAAGGCACCCAAATAATCTTTTATTACTAAAAATCAGACTATATTACTCCCCTGCTTACATACTTGCAATGGCTCCCTATTATAGAAATAAAATCTTTTTTTCACGAACATATAGCGCACTTGGTTCTCAACCTCCCTAATGCTGCGACCTTTTAACACAGTTCCTCCTGTTGTGGTGACCCCCCACCCCTAGCCATAAAATTATTCTTGTGGCGACTTCACAGCTGTAATTTTGCTACTGTTAAGAAACATACTGTAAATGTTTTTGGAGACGGAGGTTTGCTCAAGGGGCTGCGACCCACAGGTTGAGAACCGCTGACATGGAGCTGCTGCTAAGCCTAGCATGCACTGGGTGGGAGAGATGCTGAGGTGGGGGTAGGGTCACTTGAATACAGGAGCTCAAGACCAGGCTGGCGACATGGCAAAAATCTCACAATCCGCAAATAAAAATGTTTAGAGGTCAGGTGTGCTGAGATACACCTATGTATTTCTAGCTACTTGGGAGCCTAAGGTGGGAGGATCATTTGAGCTAGGCTGAGAAACATAGTAGTACCTGATTTTTTTTTTTTTTTTAACTCCAACATTACACAGCTACCCCCAACCCTGCCCTATCAATTCCACACTCCTGCTATATTGGGGTTCTGAGTTCTATCTCTCCCACACTTTCAGCTGGCTTCTGCCCAGGACCTTCGTTTTCCCCTCTGCAGACCAAGCAGATCAGAACACAGCACCGATTGTCCTAGCTGCCAATGAGGCAGCGGCACCCAGCTGACACCATTCCCTCACCCTGTTAAGGGAGCCAGTCATTGGGTACCTTCCACCGTGTCATCCCATTTTCATGTCTATCGCACTTGCAATGCCTGAACTTACTTACTCTTTGTGTTTCTAACAGGAGGCGAGGCTACCTCCACAGGGAGGAACTGCCCCTCATACCAGAGAATCCCCAGTCTCTGGCAGAGAGCACTGTTCAACGAATGGATGACAAACAAATTGTGTGTCAATGGCAGTCTTCTTCTCATGTAGTTATTTTCTGATACGTAGTAGGTTTTCATATACTGGGTTTATTGAGCCTCTACTTACATGACTATTTTAAAATTAAAAGTGAAGCTAGGTGTGGTGGCTCACGCCTTTAATGCCAGTACTCGGGAGGCAGAGGGGAGGTGGATCACTGTGAGTTTGAGGCCAGCCTGGTCTACAAAGAGAGTTCCAGGACAGTCAAGGTTACACAGAGAAAGCATGTCTCAAAAACAAACAAACAAACAAAAATTAAAAGTGAAATTAAAAATGACCTAAGGTGCCTTTCTCAGATATTTGGCCAGATGCCAGATGCTTCTTTGTTGGGAATGCTGTTCTTTACGTTACGTAATGGTTAACAGTGTCTCTAACCTCTACACACTAGAAGGTAGAAGCACCCTTCAAACCCAGTCTGACTTGGGGTCATCAAAAATGTCTCTATTCAGGCCAGGGACACAAAGACCTGCGTTTGATCCCCAGTGCCACATAACCTAGGCTGAGTGGCTTCTGGCTATAATCCTAGCACCTGGGAGTTGGACACCAGAGGATCAGACGTTCAAGATAACCTTCAGCTACTTTTTGAGTTCCAGACAAGTCCCTGCTGCACGAGACCCTGTCTCAAAAAAAGAAAGGGTAAGTGACCCTTCATGCCCAGTGTCCTATGGGGAGAGGACTCACTCATAGCTTGCACCCGTTGCTCTAAAACAGTGCCTCTCAATCTTACTGATGCCGTGACCCCTCATGTTGTGCTGACCCCAACCATAAAATTATTTTCATTGCTCCTTCATCACTGTAAGTTTGTTATTGTTACAAACTTGAGTGTAAGTATCTGATATGCAACCCCTTGAGATCATTTGATCCCAGAGGGATTGCCACCCACAGGTTGAGAACCAAGGCTTTAAAGTGCAATTCTTCATTCCACAGTGAAGAAACAGAGGTCCCTACACCATGGAGATAGTGAAGACAAAAACCAAGATTTAAGAGTCCTAGGTCTTGAGTGAATGCATAGGGCATCTTCTGCCACACTCAGTCTGAAACCAAAGGTCTGTGAACAGAGCTTGGAGGAAGACCGTGGGCAGGGGTGGCTGTCCCTGTCTATCCCGTCATATGGATGGTACCTGGTCATATGTCGCTTGATACTCCGTGACAATCCGCTGCCGCTGCGCGTTTGACCGCTCCGTCAGAATGTTGATGAGGGTTTTCTCATCAGTTCCTGAATGACACCAAAGTTATTTTATGAACCAAGGATTCTCCACATCTGTTTCGAACAACAGAGTAACGTGACCAGTGGCCTCGAAACAAGCGTAGACAGTAAAGAGTCTTAACTTTTAGTTTCCAGCTTCTTGTGGGGCTTAGAATCTGTGTGTTTGCGGGTTGTTTGTTTGTTTGTTGTTTGATTTTGATTTTGAAAAAGAAGTTTATTTGAGCGATTTGAGGGATGGAAAACTAAAAACCGCAGTCAGTGGTTTCCCCCTCAGGAGGGTGAATGATTCTCTTATATAACTTTAGCTGACTTCAAACCTTCTACCCTCTGGGAGGCAGACACGAAGACTCACTGAGAACCTACTATATATAAGGTGCCTTTTTTAGTCCTCGTTAGAGCTGAGAGTTGCAGGGTCCCTGGACTGTGGATAGATAAAGCTGCCCTAAAGGTGAAGACATCAACACGTGGAGAGCTGTTGCATTTGTCAAATGACAGAGCTTCTAAGTGACACATCGAGTCTCTCATCCCAAACATGCATTTTGTTGTAGTTTGAAGATGAAGTGTATCCCCTTCATTCATGTGTTGACTACGTTAGTCCCCAGCTGATGGCGTCATTTCAGAAAATGGCAGACCTCTCAGGGCTGGGGCCTAGAGTCTGTAGGTGATTAGGAACATTCTTTTAAAGGTTATTCTCCCTCCCCCCTCCCCCTCCACCCTTGCTTCTTGTCTGCCCTGAGCTAGGTAGTCTGCCACATGCTGCTCAGCCTCACCACAGGCCCTGATTGATGAACTGATTCAAATACCACAGATCAAACCCTCTGGAAACGATGATCCAAAATCAGTCTCACCCATCACAGGTATTTTACCACAGCAATATGAAGTCTGCCTAACACAGATTTCCGTGTCTGACTCATAACTCTTGGATGCATTTCACACACGTATGTTTGTAAATAGAAGATAAGACAAGGACTTGCCTGAGAGTGTCCTCCACACCACTAATTTCTGATAGTGAGAGTATTATGCCAACTATGAGAAGCTACGTCTATTTCATCGGCCAAAGAGGACTGTACTGGGTTGGTTGCGAAGCAGTGATGTAGCTTGCTAGCCTTGGGTATACAGGGCCAGAATGGATGGGAAAGTCAGCTGGCATTCGAGGCCAGGTTTCTTTGTGCTGAGGTAATAAAACCCATACACCCCGTCTACATGCAGGTGACTGCCCTGTAGTCTGTATCAGTGGAGCGCAAAGAACCTATGTGCTTGGCCACCTGTTGGCCTCCCAATGGAGGCCGCTGCCCAGCTTGCCATCAGTCTTGTAGTTTTTTCTACAGTCAACAGAGTTTAGACTGCAGCCTACTTGCCCTGTGAGTCTGGTTACCAGCTTGGCGTTGTAACAGCGTCAGTGTCAGTGAGCACTGAACACCTATAAATGTGCCTCTCCAGATCATCTCTGGCTTGTTTTCACTCTGTTCTCTCATCAATGAAAGGCCTATGGATATAGCTATAATTATCATCGTCGTCATCATCATCACCACCACCATCCTGAGACCTGGGGCTGGGGATGTGGGGATGAGGCTCAGTAGGATGCTCAGCATGCCAGAAGCCCATCAACCAGATGCCCAGTCCTGTAATCCCAGCCCTCGAGACGTAGAGGCAGGAGGATCAGAAATTCAAAGTTCCATACATAGTGAGCTCAGGGCCAACGACCTGAGACACGTGCTACCTTGTCTCAAAAATTTTTCTAGGACCTGTTCTCTCTTCCTTTCTTTTCTTGTTCCCTATACTGTAGTGCTCGTCTCTGCTCTTCATGTCCTTTGCTAGTTTATTCTTATTTTTTTTTACACCTACATAATTTATATGGTTTTCTACTCTCCGTGTGTGCAGGTATCTATCCACAGAGGCCAGAAGAGGGCATCAGATCACTTCCTGTGGGTGCTGGGAAGTAAGTTCAGGTCTCCTGGATGAGCAGCAAGCACTCTTAATTGCCAAATCGTCTTTCCAACCCTAAGATAACTTACAAAATAAAGCCTGATCGCATCACCTCTCGGGCTAAAAGCCTCATGGCTCTCATTAACTTCCACTATTAATGAAGTTTAAGCCCCTTAGCTCTGATACCTTATGTCACTGTTTTCATTTCTCATCCTTCTAATGCATCAGAGACCAGACCCCAAACATGCGGAGCTACCGACTCGTCTCGTCATGGTTTGGAAACTGCACACAACATGCTCCTGATGCAAATGCCACCAGAACTGTTGGCTGCAGACAGAGCCTGTCAGAGGTGGTGCTCACAGAAGAAAGCTTCTCCTCACTGTGGGCCTGCACACCCAAATGCAGAAAACAAACAACCAAACAACAAACAAAAGTAATGACGAGATAAGCAATGCCACAACAAGATACAGAGCTTAGTAAAATTCACTCAGTTTGACACAAATCTTATGGGACAGTCTGTGAATACCAGTAGGAAAAGGCAATAAAATAGATAAGTGAATGTGACAACCACACAGGGTCACACCCCTGGCCAAGGAACTACAGGCAACTGAGGATGACTGAGAGGTTGGGAGTTAGCCTCTCCGTGGGAGGAGGCCCCTAATTGGCTGTCCAGTACAAAGTGTTCGGCTGTGAAAACATATTCACACAAACAACCCAAAGGGGCTCAGCAGGTTATATTTATATGTGCACACTCAGACACAGACACACACACACACACACACACACACACACACACACACACACACACAATGAGAGTGGAAGAAGAGGCTTTCAGTTTGAAAGACTGGGACTGTAGAAAGAGCTAGAGGGAGGAAAGGGAAGTGGGAAAGTGATGTAATTAAATTTTAACCAAAAAATATATATAAAAAATTTAAAAGAAACCTATTAAAATATTAACCAAAACATCTAAAAGATAAGTGAAAGGATACTTTCATTAGAAAAAAAAAAACTCAGCCAGGCGTAGTGGCGCACGCCTTTAATCCCAGCACTCGGGAGGCAGAGGCAGGCGAATCGCTGTGAGTTCGAGGCCAGTCTGGTCTACAAAGTGAGTCCAGGACAGCCAAGGCTACACAGAGAAACCCTGTCTCGAAAAACCAAAAAAAAAAAAAAACAAAAAAACAAAAAAAAAACAAACCCTCAGATTGTTTTATATAAGACAAAATAATGCTGACATAAAATCTTAATAGCATATTTCACAGAACTACACAACTTGTCCTAAAATTCACACTGGAAGGGAAAGACTCCCCCTACCTCCAAAAAAATTCAGCTGGCAATGTTACCAAGCTGGCCCCCAAAGGCATGGGCACAGGAGAGCTGGCAGGCTGACCAACTCAGCCACCACCCCAGCCCAGATCCAGGGCTTTGACTTGCCTCACCCCGACATCTACCCCATTTATGAACTGCTGGAGCCAGTGAAGGGGCTGGTCCTACAGATCCAAAGCTGCAGGATCTCCATGACACAGAGAAACAACAGGATATTGAAAAGAGTCCCTGTAAGGATCCAGTATTGACGGTGTAGCAGAAGCCAGAGGCCTTGAACCAGACCAGTGACTAAGTGAAATGAACATTTGTAGGTAAAGCTGTTCAGACAAAAGAGTGCACTGTGTGATGCATCAAGACACATCACAGCTTCCACAACGAAATGGTTTGTTTTCTTTTCTTTTCTTTTGGGGGAGGGGAGGCTGCAAGGCAGGAGGGCGGATTTGGGAGGATGGGGAGATAAATGGAATTGGCATGATGTGAAATTCACTAAGGATAAAAGCTAAAAAGAAACGTGCTGAGGTCATTAAATATCCTCTTGAGATAAAATGAAATCAGCTATCTCTAAATGCCCCTCACAAATATCAATCCCTTGGAGACTGATGATCAAGTGAAAAAGCAAAACTTCTAAACCTGGAAGGAAAACGCAGAATAGCTTTATGGCTTTGGAACTAAAAAGGTACAGTAGGCATGAATCCTAGGAAAAAAATATTACTAAGCTTGGTTTTGCTAATTTTAAAACTGGATGAAATAGACATCAACACGATACTTTGGGGATGTGTGTGGCACGGATTAGGAGGGGGAGGAGGATGTTTTCATGCCTTGAGATCTTACTTGGAAAACTTTATAATCAGGTATCAGTAGCAGCAAAAACTCTCTTGCCAACCATGAAAGGAATGCAACCGAAAGGGGCTAAACTACGTAAAGAAGTCATACACGAAAGAGGAAACAAGAAGAAAAAGAATGATGTTTAATTACATCTGTGTTTAGGGATGGGAAAAAGAGACAGGGGAAATTGATACAATTTTAGACGTAGTCATTGGGAAAACTGAATGGTACTTGTGTACTTAGTGTCAATCACAGTATGGAATATGGATCAAGAGAAAGTCTCATGCATCGTAGAAGGAAAACTATGTATTATTACTGTTGTTGTCGCTATTGTTGTTATCATTAATTATTGTTATCATTATTGTTGATGCTGCTAATTCTGTTGCTGTTATTACTGGCTGTATGATGAGGCACCACGGCACGCATGTGCGCATGTGAGGTTTAGAGGTCAGCTTTGTGGAGTCATAACTTCAACTCTACTTTCTGAGGATCAGACTCAGGACACTGGGCTTGTGTCAATAGCAAGTATTCCCCTTCCTAAGCCGTCTCACAGGCCCAAGAGCACTACTCAGCTTTATAATCATTTTGGAGAACGTTTGGCAAGATTTCTAGTTAATTTAAAAATAAGCATTCTGGCAATTTCCACCCAGCAATCACAACTCTTGTCATGTCCTGGAGAAACACTAGCAAATGTGCACAATGAAGTCTAAGCAGGAATGTTCACCAAGGACTTTTACACCGCAATAGAAAAGAATTATAGGCAATTTGAATGTTTCATCAACATCCCCAGTTTATGATATAATATACAATAGACTACTATGCAATTAAAATTAATGACCTAGAGCTAAACATATCAGCATGAATAAATCTCAGAAACATTATGTTAAGAGATAAAAACAAATGGCAAGAGGATGTATAGTGCGCGTCTCCAGTTAACTGCTTGAAACTATAGAAAGCAGTGTATACATATGTATGTAGCCGTGGTATCGAAGATCCACAAGTGTAAAATCTAATTTAGAAAGGTGATTTTTCTCCAGATAATGGGGTGAAGTCAAACCTAAGAAGACTGGCCAGGCACCATGTCTGTAATAATTTGTGGTTATGATGGTGATAACCGTTTGACGGGGCTGTGGTGGCGGTACATTTTAATTAAGTAAACGTTACGAATGCTTTAGTCACTAAACCTCGGCTCCCACGCCTGTCTTCCTAGCCTCACGCTGTAAAATATCTCCTGACAACTTCTCTAATTCAGGATCCAAAAATGGGCCAACTGGGTTTTTAGACGGAGACCATTCCTGGCTTGAGTTAACACTGATTGCAAAGTGTCACTCACCGATTCCTCGGATTGCTTTCCGAATAGCGTCAGCATCCACAGATGGGCTAAAGCCTGGATAATCTTTTATGGTTCCTCGAGGTCCGACCTAGAAAGAAAGTTCCACTAGTTCAAAACCACACTTTTATTTATATTATATTTACATATATGCAACCGAATGCTGATCTCACATGGTCATTGTTGAAATTATGTAAAAGTACTTATGTGTAAAAAAAAAAATCCACTGCCCTCAGAGGCTCGGTGTGTGACTACAAAACTCTTTTTGTCACCAGGAAAACCAGGCGTGAACACAGCCCACAGACAGCGTGTCCAGTGCATCCTAGCAGACGTATTGTGCCGCCACAGTTCTGGGATGATCCCAATGGCTTTGTCGTTGCGTACTAAGTACCTGGAGCAAATGCTTTCCAAGTTGTTAGAGACACCAACCAGAACCCTGCCAGGTCCTCTGGAAGAGCATCAAACGCTCTGAACTGCTGAGCCATCTCTTCAGCCCCCAATGTGCATGTGCATGTGAGAGACCTGTGGCGGCCTGGCTTGTCGTTCCTGGCATAGTGAAAGCGTCTCCCATCCCTAGACACGGTAAACACTTCAACTACGTGTAGCAAGAGGCCTCCCGGGTGCCTCTTTTCTTCTGTGTGACAAACTGCACATAGAAGACATTGCTTCCCCAGGGTAATGAGCTGTTTCAACACCAGTGACTCTGAAAAGTACAGGCCTTAAAGTACTTCCATACAAACCACACGAAAACTTAAATTTTCTTCATCCACCGTATTTCCCGCTGAGGATTCTAAGTAAGCTCCGTATCACACATCTCGCACAGAAGCAGCTATGGTCTGGGAGGTCTTAATTAATGTTGACCACTGTCCTTGGGGAACCCTACTCTAAAGAATTAATAAATAAAATGGCAATTGAGATCGTCAGCCTTTACGCTCTTTCTTCTCAGTGGGTATGTGATTGTGGCTCACAGACTCTCTCTGAGAACTCCACTGACGTCATGGAGCCTCAAGAATAGCACAGAAATGTTCTAAATAGTCACATTACTAATTTTAAGCACATAAATTAGAAACGTGACAGTAAACTGGGAAAGACCATACTGCAAAAAGAATAAAATATTCTAAAATTGCTGAAGAGCAACTACACGACAGCCAAAAGGACGTTGAAAAAAAAAACTGAAAGCCAACATGTGCTTATATAGTATATCCTGACCTTTTAAATAAAAACCTATGCTAACAGTAGTAACATTTGACATGTTTTTTTTAACCAGGGCTTTCTACCCTCTCACTGAATGGTATTGACCGTGTTGTTATGAGCTAATATGGTCACATTTATGCTCTTCTAAAGTGTTTAATATTTTCATGAAAGGGCATTATCTTGTCACATTAAAGTGAATGGAAAATTAATGTACTGGCACAGCAGAAACAAGAGCCTGCTGATTCAATAGATCAGATGGAACAGTCTGTTTCAATGTTGTCAAACATTGTTTAAAGTACTCCAAATAAAAAAATTTAAAACCAACAAGTTAGAATGTGCCAGATCTAAGGACAGTAAAGGCGGTCTAGTTAGTCACTTGAACATAATCTCCGGAGAATTTTCTTTCTTCAAGGCTTAATAAGCTTTATAAACCGGCAGAGACAATTGGCTTCATTTCATTACGGTCCACTTGCCCACTCTGGGCTCTGGGATTCCCTTACCCACCTAGCTCCTCTGGATCCGAATGTTCTGGTCTTACAAAGGTTCAGGGCACCTCTGCCCTGCTCTCTACCACCTACAAATCAAAATTTCTTAAAATTCCAACGTACAAAATTAGATGAGGATAAAAGTTCTATCTCATCAAGCAATGCTTCCTGGTGAAAGACAAGTGGGTGGTGCAACGTATATAGTGAAAGGGTCCCTCCCCCTCCCCAGCAGACATGCACACCTGCCACCTTGAAACAAGCCATGGGCATCTGATTTTTTTATTTAGTTGTGTATTTTGCTGTGTGGGAATCAAACACCGGGGCCTCATATACGGCAACTGAGTGCTTCACCACTGAGCCAAAGCCCCGGTCCAGAACATGGAAATTCTGAAGTAGAATTATAGTGAAATATTGAAAAGTGTTTTAGTTACTTAAATGAACAATATTATAGGATTTAGTTGGTAAGACTTGGTTATCCAGGCCATCTAGCAGGATTTATACGATTTATAAAAACTCACTCACTGTAAAATAAGTAACCAGACTTATCATGCTTATCACTACATGCTAGATAATGAACAAAAGACCCTTTAAACAGCTAAGATTTCCTCAGCGATCTTAATGAGGTAGATTTGAAGGAGTTGGAGAGACAGCTCAGCAGTTAAGAGCACTTGCTCTTCCAGAAGACCCAAGTTTAATTCCCACTGCACAAATCAGGTGACTCACAAATATCTGTAATTCTAATTCCAGGGGCTCAAATGCCACTGGCCTCAACAGACACCTGCAGTTGCATCCACACACCCACATGCTGACACACACCCCTACACATAGTTAAAAATAACAGAACATGACAGAACATGGTAGTGTCAAGCTCAGAGGAATGGCTTGTTCAACAGAATGCTGCTGATAAGGAAGGCACCTGGGCTTAAAGCCCCCTCCATGTGAACAAAATACCCATGCCCTACAGCACATCACTTTAGGGAATGTCATCTTGATGGTTCTCAAAATGGCTTCCCAGATGGACGCTATGGCAATCTCCTTGAATTTACAGAGATGTAGCTCCACAAGAAATAGCCCACTCGTAGAGTCCACAGCTTTGTGGCAGGACTCAGCATCTGGCTTAACAAGATGCCTCAGTGATTTTAAGGAGCAACCAAGTGGCATAACCAGCATTCTGCTTCATTGTCAGGTGCCTAGGAAAATAGAGTAAAGTCAACAAACAAGACCCAGGCTCTGGAAGGATGGGGAAGCTGAGGAATTTAATAGGGGTATTGTGTCCGTGTTGGTGTTTACAGCCAAAGCTGTTTTGACTGCCTGTTTCATTGAAGCCTTAATGTCTTGCCAAGCAAGACATATTAATTGATTCTTAGTTGAGGTCATGCCCTAGGACCCAACATAGTCAGTGCTGATGGGGAACGGCCCATGAACCCTTGACTGAAGCTGTTTTCAAAATCATGCTAGATTAGAGTTATGCATATTTAGTCTCTTCCCTTTTCTTAAACTTGATCTTAAGATGATCCCCCAAAGGAAAATGATGCTGAAACCCACTGGGAAATAAAAGTAATGAAAAGAATAAAGTGAGGGGGGGGGGGAAGGAGTTCTCTATAATACAGACTGTTAGTTACTATGTGCCTAGAGTTTTGCCAGGAACATTTTCAACCCCCATGATAAACATATAATGCAGGCACAGAAACCCTATGCCTGGATGGTGAAGAGATAGATGCTGAAGAACCTTGCCCACGCTCATACAACTAAGCAGTAGCCCACCCTGCTAGTGTCTTCTTCAGCAGTCTAGAATAATACTTCCTTTGAGTCTACCTTACGCCGGTAGAATTTTCCTTGATCACCTAAAACTACCCTTTGGCTAGCCACAGAACATGGTGCCCTGAAGCCACTCTCTTGGCCAAATTCCTCCCCCCCCCCCCCCCCCCCCCGCCCAGGGCTCTGTCTGCTGTTACCTTGGCAGGCCGATCTGTTCCTGTATCACTAAACATGGCTGCACCTATTTCTTCATGAAATGGGTACCAGACCTCCAATAAATCGAACCTTTATATTCAAAGGATGCGTAAAAGAGAAACATGGGGGGTGCCAACTCTGTTGACACAAAACGTATTTAGAGCCAAATGCTCCAGAGCGAAAATGGCAGCCATGGCCAGCACATTCTGAAGGTGAGGTGAAGCCATATCACGCATCACTTCATAACATCCCGTAAAAGCCAGATCCAAAAATTCAGCCTTGGAGAAACACCCTAGGACTCAAGGGCTTTCAAAGAGCCAGGGAGAGATGATTACTCTCTGTGCTCCCTGTCAAGAGGCTGAGCTGGGTCATAAAGCTTTATGGGACAAGGGGAAATGGAGCCGAGTGAAAAATAACGCAGTCCAAACTTGGAAAGTGTATGACTTTTTGCTCCGTTCCTCAGGTAAGAAACAGTTTTTTAAAACAGAAAGAAGTGCCCTACAAGAAGCCCTCAAATAAAAGGCAGTCGCATGAGGCAGGTGGCATGACTTGGATTGTGTCTTCCCTACACCAAAGACCTGACCAGCAGCCCAAGGAATGTAACTGTGATGGGATGCGATGTCACTCCAGTGTCAATGGTCGAGGTAAAGTCACGGCACACAAAATGTCTAGTGCCCTGTACGAAGACAGTTCTGCCAAGACAGACTGGTCTGTGGGGCCATGTTCCAGATTGGTGAAAACTGGGGAAGGAAGCTCACCGTGGGAGGAACCACTCTTGGGCTGCTGGTCCTGTGTTCTCTAAGAAGGCAGGCTTAGCAATCAAGTAAGCAGCACTCCTGCCTGGTTTTGGCTTCAGTTCCTGCCGCCAGGTTCTTGCCTTGCTTGAATTCCTGCCTTGACTTCACTCAAGTGATGTACTGTTCCCTGGGAGTACAATGAGACAAATCCCCTCCACCTAATTCAAGGTGTCTTATCGCAGCAACAGGTTCCTTAACTACAGCAGGCTCTCTGGAGAGAGCCTATCCACTTCCTCATAGGTGGAGTCCTCTCCCTGTAGCCTCACATGATGGAAGGCACTGGCTCATTTTCTTTAAAAGCTCCGATCATGGGCTCTACTCTCATCACTTCATTACTTCTAAAGACCCATATCTCAATGTCATCACCCAGGGTGAGGGTTTAGACCACAGCGCTGGCTCCACAGGACATGGACACAGCACCGATGATGCTTCTTTTTATCTGCTTCATAGCCATGGTGTTGTCAGCTTATCCATGAGGAAATGAGACCAGAGGCATGGACTATTTGGGACATTCTGGGAGGAATATCTTTTAGAAAAACAGCCAAAGCCATTGATGTCCACAATAGCAAAATGCTTGGTTCTATGGTTTGTTTATGAACTTGTTCGGGGAGTGACAATCCTAATAACTTGCTACAGATTTAAGAGGACTTGCTAAGCCAGCCTTGCCTAGAATGTGTGAGAGCCTGAGTTCTATCTGAAGCAGCAGCGTGCATGTGTACACACACACACACAGAGAGAGAACTAACCTGGCATAAGTGCAGAGAAGGACACTCCTTGAACAGTTCTTAAGAAGATAGAAGATTATAGGACTTGGTGTGTCCCTTGGAGGGTTCTTATGTGTTACAAAAAAATAATAATAACTATGACGCCTCCTCAAATCTTCCAGCTTGGCCCCCTTCTCTCACTTTGTGGGAAGTTCCTTGGTGATCTATGGGCCAAAAGCTGCACACAGGGTCCTCTGCCTGGGTGCTCTTCTCTAAGACCCTCTCCCTCCCCCCTCCCCCACCTATGTTCCCCTCAGCAGAGAATACTGTAGGCCACCATTCTGATATCCATGTTTGCTTTCCTCTTTACCACTTCTAAGGGACTTCATAGATTATATTTGTGTTTCTTTGTGTATTGTTCTATTGCCTAGTCTATTAGTCTTCCCCAATAAAATGCAGGTGCCATGTTGCTTCAGTCTCTTTCTCTGTTTGAGATTGTCAGAGTCTAATTCTGGCCAAGCTTCTCCACCCAACTTTGATCTTATGAACCTACACAGTGGAAGGAGAGAGCTGGTTCTAGCAAGCTGTCCTCTGACTTTATACATGTCCTGACAAACAGATAGACACACACACGTAATAAAACACATTTTTTGGTCTTTCTTAGACCTTGCTTCTTTTAAAATCATCAAATGACACTCCCAGATGGTTCAAAGTCCCATGCCAACCAACATTCTATAAAGGCGGGCGCCGTCTTTTCTAACCTTGTACAAAGGAGTAGTTGGCAATATTATTTGAACATGCCTCCAGCATTCAGGTGTGGTACTTAATCATCATACAGAGATGCAAATGAAAGGAGCCAAGCTCTGATAACAGAGGCAGGGGCAACCTTGAGACCTGCTGCCCTTTAGACATAACTGCTCTAATTCATACCATTCAGGACATCAACACTTTCCCCCTATTCTGCATCTACTAAGCAATAGGCGTTTAAGAACCTTCTTCTGTAGCCATTCCCTGCTTCTAATTGAGGTTAATTCTTTCCCCTTTGCCTCTCATTGACCAGGCTAATTCAATGGTCCTCCACAAGTCACTCAAATAGTCATTTTATTGTGATTAAATATCACAGAGGGCCTCTTTCCACCACGGTCGGACTTGAGTCTGAGTGTGAGGAACAGCTCTCTAATGGTCATTCCATTCTTTCCCAGAGCTCCTCCTTTCTCTCTGAGATTGTACAGTTGTTTTTTATTTGTTTGTTTTTGTTTTCCAAGCTCCATTTTAAAAAAGTTTAAATGTTTTGATTTGAAATTCATGTCTAAACAGAGCCAACTAATCAGGGTCTGGGGGGTGGGTGGGCGGGTCTGTGGACACTGAAGCTCCACCCAAGGACCATGCATGCACTGGACTTAGGCCCCTCCACACAGATGCAACCTATAAGCAGCTCCATCCTGTCCTCATACGGATCCCCTAGTAAGAGGAATGGGGGCTGCTTCTGACATGGACTCTGTTGCCTGCTTTTTTATCACTTTCCCCTGGCATCGCTAACTTGCCAGGCTATAGGGGAATAAGATGTGCTCATTCCTGATGCGACTTGATGTTCTGGAGTGGGTGGGTGGGGGAACTCCCTTTCTCTAAGGAGTAGGGGAGGGGAGAGGGGAAGCAGGGAGGGAAGGTGGGACCGGGAGGAGAGGAGGGGGTTATGACCAGGATATAAAGTGAATAACTAATAAAATTTTAAAAAGAGAGAAAGAAATTCAGGTCTAACCTGTTTTCTACCAGCTTCCTGCCAAGGGCCAGTGGTTTGAGTGCCAATATTTACTTAAAAGAAGGATTTACAACACACACACACCAGACAGGAAGTCACAGTCACATCCAAAGAGGCCTCTCATTTTACTGGGGACGTAAGTAAACTCTTGAGGTGTGGAAGACACGAGGGAAGGCAGAGGAGGGATCCTGCATGCCCACACTCTTGGATACAGGTATGTCTCCCACCCCATGTGTGAACTGGCAAGGTGAAGAAGAGCAAACACCCCAGGAAAGAAAGACGGGTATCTCCATCCAAGCAAGAAGTGGGAAATTAGGGCTCTCAGAACTCCCCAAGTTCTAACCGTAGTGGCCTTGGAGCCTCCGTCCTCATCATAGTTGTGACCCTGGCCCAAGGCAACTTTGAAATAAGAAGTGGAGTGGAGCTCTAAGCTTCTCTCCCGCCCCAAGCCTCTCTCAGGACCCATGCCACGCCCTCCTTGACTTCTAAGAAGGTCTTGTTTGGCACTGAAGTCTTTCTCTGTATCTTCAGAACTCCACCATGGCTGCCTGGGCTTTGCCATCCTCTAAAGGGTCTCAGCTTCCTCTTTACAGAGCTTACACTATTTACAACATCTTCATTACTCATGAAAAACACCATCACCTTTGTACAGATCCCTTCATCCTAGCACAGTGCACCTTCCCTGTGATCCCAAGCACTAGTGTCTTTTTGGTTGGACCACAGAAATGAGATCCGGCGTCCCCATCTGTTAAACTGCATCAACCGTGTCCCTAACAAAGAAGGAAATGGTCAGGTGGGGACCGGCAGCCGCTCTAACTGTCCCCAGGAATGCATGGCCATGGGTGAGTTTGATCTATCTGCAGATGGCTGCTTGTAGCATTCCTCAACATTTCCACAATTAAGGATCTCCCCTCTTCTCTCTCTCTCTCTCTCTCTCTCTCTCTCTCTCTCTCTCTCTCTCTCTCTCTCTCACACACACACACACACACACACACACACCTTTTCTTATGGTCTTTAAGCAAGGCCGGGACCTTGTGCACAGCAGGCAGACACTCTACCACTGAGCCATATCTCTAACACCAAAGGTGAGTGTTTCATTTCTGCTGCATGGTTGCCACGCACAGAACATTTCATTTTGTCAATTTTCACTGTATTCCCATTTCCCTGTTTTCCTAGTGGCTAGAGATATAATTCACAGTCGAAGCTTCTAATCGGCATTAAGATGGTGCCACTCATGTGACTATACATTTCACTAAAGCGATAAAGGCAGATAAGGTTTTGGAAACTTGGTGCTTCCGTGTGAGTCGCAGGGTGGTGCACTGAGGAGATAGTAAGCTCTCCTGGTTCTTGGCAGAGTTTTAAAACCCTTGGAATTTCCTGAGTGGTAGGCGTGCCTTTGTTCTGTGTCTGAGGCGACTCCTCATTGGTCCTTTGACAGGTTCAGGATGGGGAGCTGGTCACCAGAATGACCATGTGATTTAGACAGCTGGGCTTGGAGTCAGCTCCGCCTCTTGGGAAGGAAAGGCGTGTAGATAATGAATTCCATAATACAATAACAAGTTAATAATTTAATCGGTCACGCCCAATTAAAACTCTGGCTACTGGGGCTCAGGGAGTGTCCCTGTTGGAGTTGCTAACATGTAAGCAGAGCAGTGTGTCCTGATCCCACAGGGGAGGGGCATGGAGATGCACAGATACAAGTCATTTTTATTATTTTATGTGCTTGGGTGTTTTGCCTGCATATATGTCTATACACTATGTACATGCCTGGAGCCTGCAGAGGCCAGGAAAGACCACTGCATTTTGAGTTACAGTCGGCAGGTGCCTTATGGGTGCTGGGGATTGAACTCAGGACCTTTAGAAGAGCAGCCAGTGCACTTAATCACTGAGCAGTCTCCCTAGCCCTTGCTATTGTGCCTTAATAGAAAGTTACTTACTGGAACTGGCAAGATGGCTCAGTGATGCCTAGTATTCACACCAGGCAGCTCACAACCCCCTCCCCTTGGCCCCAGCTCCAGGCATTCTGACACCTTTGGCCTCCCCAGACACCTGCACACATATGCATACACACAGAGACACAGGCCTCTACACATAAATAACAATAAAATAAAAAATTAAAAAGTCAAGACTCCAGCCAGACCCTAGAACGAGAGGCCTCTTGCTTATTTATTTATTTATTTATTTTTTTAATCTCCTTAATGTTTTCTCAATCCCGAGTTTCTTACAAGAAACTAACCACACTCTGGTGACCTCACACTGAGCCAGAGATGTGGATCACATATCTGTGCTTGGGTGTGTACTCGCTTTTGTGTTAAGAGGGAAAACACTGAGAATGTGACCTCAGCTGCAGCCTTGGACATGAATTCCTTAAATAACAAAGTCCTTAAGTTGTCTTATATGGAATGGCTCCAGAATCCTCTCGAGAACCGGCTGGAACCAGCTTCATAAAAATGGGTATGTGCAGAAGTCAGTTTGTCCAGTCAGTGACCTGTTGCTGTCACAGGTTCAGAATCCCCACGCCCCCAGTGCAACCCATGATATCTTCCCCTAGGGAATCGTGGCCCAGGAAGCGGTGTGCCGCCCATTTCTGCTTGGACCCTGCAACCCTAAGACTCCCTTTTTGAACCAGTTGCGTCCCTCTTCCTTCCTAAAAGACCCCTGCTTCCAGCGTGGGAAGACGGCTCTGGGCACCTTAGCTCCCGGAGTCCTTGTCTGTTAATGACACAATAAAGATTTTTTTTTTCCCCCTTTACAGAAGTGCGGGGCCACAGGACTGGTCTGTACGTGAATCTCCATGCCAGCCATAACAGAGCTTTCTGCTGAGAATATTAAACCCAGAGGGCTGGGGAGGTAGCTGTCACTGAAGTGCTTGCTCTGTGCGCCTGAGGGCCTGGGTTTGGATCCTCAGCCATGAACAGCAGCAGGGTGCTCAGAAATCCCCAGGAGTCCCACACAGGAGGCTCGCTGCTTAGGAGTCTTGATTGTGTTCTCCACAGATGAGAGAATGAAAGGCAGAGAGAATCCAAGACAACCGATAACAAGCCCTTATAAAAGCAGAAGCACACATGTGTGCACATGCGCGCGTGCACACACAGAGACAGAGACAGAGAAAACAGAGACAGAGAGACAGACAGAGACAGAGAGACAGACGGGGGGGAGGAGAGAGACAGACAGACAGACAGATAGACAGACAGACAGACAGACACACACACACACACACACACACACACACACACAGGGAGAGACACAGAGAGACACAGAGACAGAGACAGAGAGAGATCCACAGAGAAAGACTCCCTACAGAACAGATCCATTTTCTTTCTGGGAGGCTGGAGGTTTTAAGTGGTCTTGGTGGCCTGAGATGAGCCCCATTTCTTTAATTTTGGGTTGATCAAGGTTATAACAAAGAAAAGGAAATTGAGTGGCCCACAGCTTCAGGGGAACACTGTCAGGACTCAGGATCTGCCTTGGACACATCTGGCCAGTCTGAGTCAGTCAGCCAGAGGACAACCCTGCTGGCTGGAAAAGCTTGAGGCCTTTGTCTCAAGTCAGGAGTGTGAGAGATGAGCCAGAGCTGTCTGCCATCTTTCTTGCTGCACTCCTGGCCATCTTCCCACTCCGGACTCCTCCACCACTAGTTAGCTCCCTTCTCTCACTGACAGCCCTGGCCATGGCCGGTCTGCTTCCTTCTCCTTCTGCTCTGGTCTCTTCCAGAGTTCTCTGGCTTCTCCCCCCAGCCCACCAACCCCGACATCTACAATAGCAAACCTTCTGCCTAATCATGGAGCAGCCATTTCCATACTTTCTTTACCGCACCCTTGCTTATAGCCCTCACATACATGCTTACATGTTCACATGTTTGCCATACATGGACACACACACACACACACACACACACACACACACACACAAATATTAAACCTGTAAAAGTGGTGCTTTGGTAAATCCCAACCCTCTTAACACACTTCATTCAGTAGAAGCGGCACTATTCACACGGCCCTGCAGGAGTTCTCAGACCCTCTGCATTTTGCAGAACACAAATTCTATTCTGGCTTAACAGCAACGCTCCGTTGCCCTGCCTTAGCTCCACGCATCCACAGTCCTCTGTGTATTTCTTTACATAGGAGGGATGATGCAATGTGTATCTTTTCATGGCTGTCTTATTCCGCTAGCTGAACATGCTCAAGGTTCACTCACTGTTGAGATCCCTTCTACTGTAAGGCTGGATGATGCTCTCTATTGTGCACACGGAACACACGTGTGCATCCGTCCCTGCTCATTGAGAGTAGGTTGCTTTTACTTCTTAGCTACTGAAAAATATACTGCCAGAGAGCCAGTTCATAGTGCAGATAGGACTGAGAGCATTAAACAGATTTTTGCAGGTCTGTAATGTGTGCATGCATGTGTATCTATGTGTAGTGTGTGTGTGTGTGGTACATGCATGTGTGTGTTTGTGTTGTATATATGTGTGCAGTGTGTGTAATGTGAGTATGTGTGTTTTTTTATTTATGTATGTGTGGACTTGCATGTGTAAGTATTTGCATTGTGTATATGCATGTGTATGTGTGTGTTATGTGTGTGTAATGTGTGCGTATGTATATATGTAATATATGTGTAGTTTGTGTGTATGTGTGAATGTGTGTATATGTATGCATGTGTGTGTGTAGGGTATGTAGTGTGTGTTTGTATGTATCGTGTGTGTATGTGTAGAGTGTGTGTGTGTGTTTGGTGTATAGTAGAGTATGACCTTGAACTACTGACCCACATCCTAAGTTGTGAGATCTTAGGTTTTGTGTGACCACATGCAGCAAAAACATCCTCTTACTTTCTTATGCAGTCCTGAGGACAGAGCCTAGAGCCTCAGCACAGGCTAGGCGAGCGTGCTCTACCATGGAGGAACATGGCCAGCTAGGTGCTGCTTTCCAGTCTCAATTTATAGTCATTTCTTATGACTGACTGCAACAGGAAACTAACAGCACGTCTCACACTCACCCCAGGTCTCTCTCAGCCCATTAGGTGTCAGCGAGGTCCCAGCCAGGATTCTAGTGGACCAGGGCTAGGATTTTAAGATGCCTCTCTTCACTTGTCTCTGTTACAGATGCACAGTCAGAAAGGCCTCAGGTACAGAGAGGGCTAAGGTTGGCTCTTGACCAGGACACAGCACACTGCTCCCTGCCCAGGGCAGGCCACACCTTTGCAGCCTTTGCTTTCAACGTCTCTTACCATGGCTTAAACGTACAAGAGCAGAGAGGGAGACACAACGGAAAGAACCAATGGCCCGAGGTGTCGTCTGCCTAGGGCGTTGTCAGCAACGCTGTCCGTGTGGACCTTTCAAGTCTTTCTTTTGCATGTTCTACTCCTGTGACGAGTTTTTCGCTGATTAACACATTTTGGTAAATTTTCTATTGTCATTTCATAGAGTTGGACATTTTTTCCTACAATCCTTTGAATAATTACATTAAAATGGCTGTAAATTAAAAATGAATACTTTGTACCTAATGGATGTTTGTTTACAATGTTTGCGTATGTTTAATAATACAAACAGATATGCTTAGACTCCAAATTTTCAACCTTAGACACATTTATGATACATTATAAGAAGTAGAATTACTGGGGTAAATGGCACAAGTATTTAAGAGCCTGCCCTTAGCAGGGGCAGCGCAGGGCAAAGTGCATGGTCAACTGGACCCAAACACTCTCCAAAAGTATAACATAGTGTCCTATGAACAGTGTGAGAGTTTCTATTGAGTGTGTGACTTTGTCTTTTGATGTTTTTTTCCCCCAGTTACCTTGCTCTTTTTTGTGTTAGGTTCTTCTTTAGCTCTGGGAGGTTCTGTAGACATGTGCATTTGGGCACTCATCATTCTTTTCCCTCGCTACTTTGTGTCTATAGTCTCACGACCAGCTCATTCTTCATATTGCTTTATTCAAGTCATTTGTATGTTACAGAAATAAATCCGCCTGATGTTTTACAAATGCCTCTCCCGGAAGGCTATCTTTCTATGCTGCTGCCACAATTACAAATGTATATATAAACAGATTAAAATAAAAAAAAAACATTTTAGGCTTTTGCTTTAGGCTTATGGTTGTAATAGTCTTCCGCATTCCAAATTAATTATAAAAGATCCACTTGAATGTTATTACCTACATGTGTGTATGCATATTTATTTATATATCCTGTGTGTGTGTGTGTGCAAGTGCATATGCATATGTTCATATTTGTGTGGGTGTATGCAGTTATATGGAGGCCACGGGACAGCATTTGGTGTCATTCCTCAGGAGCCATTCACCTTATTTTTTGTGACAGGGTGTCTCATAGGGACCTGGGGCTTGCCATCACAAGCACTTTACTAACCATTCCCACATTGCTATATTTCGTGCATCTAAAATTTATTTTACTATAAGAAGGGAGATGGGGATGTAGATTTACTTTTCTCCCGCTGAGCTAGAAGTATCTCTAATTCTACTAACAGAAGAAACTAACTTTCTTTGTCTGATAGTAAATAGTAGATGTCATCTTTATCATTGTAGGTGCTGAGTTCTACACTAAATTTATTTTCCATTAAGGACTCTTTGCCAAGTATGGAGCTCTATAATACCTTTAAAACTTGCTTACTGTATTCACATAAGTGCAGGTGTTTCCCCCCCCCCCACACACACACACACTATAATGCAGAAGCTACAGGTGGTTGTAAGCCACCCGATGGTGGATTCTGGGAACCAAAACCTGGAACCCGGTCCTCTGCATGCAAGTGTCATATTGAACCACGACTCCAGCCCCTCTGACACATTTCTCACTACTAGCCCTTTTTAGCTAAGCTCTCCCCACACAGCTCTGTCTAGCCCCAAATTTGTCATTCTCCTGCCTGGACTTTCTGAGTTCTGTGATTACAGATATAACCACCGCACTGGCTTATAATATATTCTTTTATAATTTATTATTTTTAGATGTTCTCTAGCTTTTAGCCATTTTTTTAAACAGTTAATCAACTGTTTTTTGTTTTTTTGTTTGTTTGTTTGTTTGTTTTGTTTTTTTGTTTTTTTGTAATAGTTTGACTTTCCGTCAAACTATTTCTTGGCTCTTTTACTCACCCAGAGAGATGCCATGATATTCCACCTGTTTCTCCAGCTGAGATCACAGTAAGCTATAAAAGAAACAAACAAGTACTAAACTGAGTGAGCTGTACGGCGATTCAGAGCACAGCCTTTTCAGTCCCACTCTTAATGCTCAATCCAGAAAGCAGATGTCAGATGTGGGCAGCCAACGGGAGACTTCTCTGGAAGAGGGTGTGCATCTGACTTCTGGAAACCCATCCCCTGAGCAAGAATTTACTAGGTACCTCCAAACTCAAACTGTCAGCAGAGCCTTGCAGGTCTGGCCACTTGTCCTCAGTACACCAATTAGAAAGAGACAAGTAATATTGAAAAGCAGAGAAAGTAGATTTCCTCAAAGTGGCCCCTTGGGAAGAGGAACAAACAAAGGGGCCCAGGAACCGATGGGCACCTCCATGTCTGCCTTCAGGGTACTGACACCGGGACAGGAGACACGCACAGTTAACTAGTACTGCCCGCTCAAATCAGGGGCCTGCCATTACTGGTATGGCTCCAGTTTGTCCTGGAAGTTGTTAAAGCTGTGTGAAGTCTCTTCCTGGGACACAAGATGTCTGCCTTCCCTTGTGTTCCTGCAGCATGAGACTTCCGGGGAAATTTCATAAGACTACCATTTCAATAGTGTGGCGGCCAAAGGGAGGGCTCCGGGGTCTTCATTTACTGCTCCCCACCTCCGGCCTTAGAACAGCTACAGAGGGGTTGTGTTGGACCTGGACCTTCGAGGGCAACCAGACAAGAAAAATTCAGCTCCCCACTTCGAGCCTTACAGGAACGGTTTCTGGGAAGTCTATTTTCACTTCTTATTTAAACCTAGTAGTCTCACTCTGACATGAACTCTGGTGTCCTCTATTTGACCACTTCCCCCTTGGTGGGGAGGCCTGGTGGCACTCAGAGGAAAGGTAAGCAGGCTATCCAGATGAGACCTGATAGGCTGTGATCACATGGTGTGGGAGGAGGTCCCCTTCTGCCACAGACCTAGGGGACGGGAATAGGGTGAAAGAGGGAGGGGCAGTGGGGGACAGGAAGATACATGTGAGGGAATAACAATCGGGATGTAATCTGAATAAATTATCTTTTAAAAAATAAAAATAAAAACAAATAAATCTGGTTGTCAGGGCCAGTGTCCATGTCTGCAGTCCCAGCCTGTGACAGCTGGGACAGAAGCGTCACCTGATCTACACAAGGACATCGCATGTCAAAATGACACAAAACCAGGAGAACTTTAAGTGTCTATTACTGATTTCTTTTGAGATGGTCAGGTTGCCATGACAGAGAGAGGAAGAACCCCCTATACCAAGACAAATCCTACCTGGCTTCAGACTGATTTCTTGTCTATTCATTTTACAAGGCCCAAGGCTATGTACGCAGCCTGTTATAAATATTCATGTGTACTCTTTGAGGAGGCCAGGCTAGTCCCTCAAATAGGTACAGGTACAGAAAGGGGAAAAGGCTACTTCCTTGGAGCCAGGCACACTTTCCATAAATAGACATTACTCAGAGGAGCTGGCTTGCGTCCCGGTTGACTCTGAAATACAAGCTGCCCCCACCCATCCTGGCAACAATGTGTTCTAAAACTTCAATGGCAGCTCAAGGTCAAAGTTCAACAGGAAATCCCATCAATAGTCCCTGGAAATATTCAGCCCCTGCTTTTTCCCCTCTGTATGCTCTGTGCTCCCTGGTTAAAGGGTCCAACCCTCTCTCCCTCTACAGAGTATACAGTGGGTCCAGGCTAAGATTGCTTTGCATTGTCATAGAGAACAGGGTTTTCCGTTTTGGTCCTGAACACAGAGTATAGTAGGAACTTTGATGGACAACTGGATCTTGAGTATCCACTCAACCTCAGCACCAGTGATAGTTTCAGAATTTAATGGGTGGCTGGGACATGACGGAAACTTAATGGGTAAGACTCCCTAAAGGGAGAAGCTCCTTCACAGGATGCCTTAGAGGATGGTAGCCTCTCCTGTTCTCCGCTTCCTGGCTGCCAAGAGGTGAGCATCCTCCTCTGCCACTGCCTCCATTACCAATAGACCTGCCTCACCTAGGGCGACTAGCGATGGAGCCAGCTGGTCCGAACTGAACTAAAACCACGAGCTAAAAGACACCCTTCCTCCTTTAAAAATGTCCATCTCAGGGATTTTTGTCTCACTGACAAAAAACTAACACATCTCTTAATGTGAAACATAATTTGAGTCAGGATTTCCTCATCTGTAAAACAGGCTGTTGCTGGGGCCGGGGGTGGGTGGGAGGGAGATTATGTCAGATAGCATCTTGTATTTTTACTATGTGCCAGGTAATAGGGGAAGTAGTAGTAGGTGAGTTACACAAAGCTGGGGATTTGTGTAATGTGTATCCACTGGTGTGTATGGGTGGGGCAAGGGGCAGGGCTTATTAAATTATTTAAATGAAAGCCTCGGTGTGAGCTAGTGAGTGAGCGGGCATCAGTAACAGCATCTCCACTTTGCACAGGAAGATGCTGGGACACCAGGGAGCTCTGGTGAAATTCCCACCACACAGCTGTTGGGCTGACCCTACTGAACCCAGGCATCCAGATTCCAAAGAAATGAACTGTTAATCCCCAAGTCCTGCAGCCTCTGACCCAAACTGATGGTTACTGTCTGCTGATCCAATACCTAAGAAGTATTCTCCAGCCGTCCTTTACACTTTTAAAAAGTAAAGAATTACTCCACAGTGGAGGTCGTATGTCCTAACAATAGAGCTTTAAACACATCCTTCCTGAAGCTACGCAATTTCCTTCTACTTCCTCCTGCTCTCATTTCTACAGATTTCTGAACACAGACAGATCTAGGAACAGAGGTCTAATTTTTCTTGCATTTAAAAATCACGTTTCTAGGAAGTCTGAAATTTTCCACCTGTAGGAAAACCAGTAACAATTCTTCACAGAATAACCTTTCAGTCTCTCTAAAAAAAAAAAAAAATGTTTGTTTCTTTCTTTCTGAGGCAAAAGCTCTTCTCTTAAACACGCCTCCTGTGGAAGAATTTTGCCCTAGCTGCTCAACTTTTTATCAGTAGAACTTCTATATATGGTCATTTGTGACAGCAGACCTCCTACCTGGATTCCTTGCGTGCTCGCTCACCAGGGGAGGTGATTCACCTCTAGTGAAGAGAAAGGTGTCTTGTCAGAGAAAACCGAATTTCCTCAACTCTCAAATCCAATACCCTAGTTCACCTTTCTCTTCCTTATAAAAAGTAAAACTGAAAGGCACTGCACTCGTGGAGGGGAGGGGAGCTCCTGGGAGTGGTAGGAATAAAGTTCTCAACACTGAGACCCGCTCCACCCCTTTTTAGTCTTCTAAATGTTTCCAAGACCTTTAGGAATGAGAGGGAGGGCCCCTGTGTGTGAGCTTGAGCCTTAAGACCCCAAGTTTGCTAACTTCCCCTAGGACGGCCCCCTGAGCTCCAAGGGTCCAGTCTCCTCTATTTCTACAGGAGGGAAGTGGGCTTGGGGAAGGGACGGGAGGGGACGGTGTAGGGATCTAGCTGAGCTTGTGGACACGGGGACCCGCTGCACCGTGAGCGCAGTGGGGCAGGCGTGGGAAACTTACCCTTAGGCGCCTCTGCCGCAAACCCTGTGGAGAAGCTCTGCGAAGGTACCGCGCTCAGTCGCTCAGTCACGCTCTGCGAGAGCCTAGATGGCGACCTAGACCGCACCCCTCCTCAGCCCCTCCTCCTGCCTCCATTCACGGACCGCCCAGGCCCAGCCAGCTAGTGGCTCCCGATCCTCGGGGCTCTGGCTTTGACCCACCCACCACGTCCCGCTCACCCCCACCCCATCTCCCCATGCTTTTCTCCACGCTGCATCTGCCTTCCGTTTTTTTCTTTTTTTCTTTCTGATTTGTGTGTGTGTGTGTGTGTGTGTGTGTGTGTGTGTGTGTGTGTGTCTTTGTGTGTTGTTTTGTTTGGTTTGGTTTTTTCGTTGTTTTATTCCAGCATTTGGCTTCTTTCTAGACACTGTACAGTCTTTACAGGTACCTACGCTAAGTAACACTTACTTACCTAGCGGGTCCTTCGTGCCAGGCACCGTTCTAAATCTTGCATGATAGCCATGCAACAAACACATTAACACACACACACACACACACACACACACACACACACACACACCATGACCATGGCCACCATCGCCACCATCACCACCACCTCCAACAACAACAATAACAACAAAACATGAAGTACAGAAGATGGGGCTGGAGAGATGGCTCAGCAGTTAAGGCCACTGACTGCTCTTCCAGAAGACCCCAGTTCAAATCCCAGCAGCCATGTGGCAGCTCACAACTGTCTGTAACTCTAAGATCTGACACTCTCATTTAGACATACATGCATGGAAAATACCAACGCACATAAAGTAAAAGGTAAATACATTTAAACAATTTTTTTTTTAATTACAGAAGAAGCAACTAGACAAGTTGAGTGAGCAGGTGATTGACCTATGAGCCAAGTAAGTGGACAGTGGTCAGCAGTAGACCAGCCCTGATGTTACTCTACCTCAGTGCAGAATTGAATCAAGAACCTCATGTGTCCTATATTGGGGCATAGTTATGGATTTTCTCATATATGATTTTATATGAGGTCCAAATATTTATGTAGCAGTGACATAAAATACTATTTGTTAGGTCCTAATTTTTTATTTTTACAGTTGTGTGTGTGTATGCTTGGGTGTACACAATGGCATGTGAGCTCAGATGTGTGTATGTATGTATGCAATGGCATATAAACTCAGATGGAGTATGTGTGTGTGTTTGTAAATATGCAATGGCATGTGAGCACAGGTGTGTGTGTGTGTGTGTGTGTGTGTGTGTGTGTGTGCGCGCGCAATGGCATGTGAGCTCAGATGGTGTGTGTGTGTGTATGTGTATGCAATGGCATGTGAGCTCAGGTGGTGTGTGTGTGTGTGTGTGTGTGTGTGTGTATGTGTGTGTGTATGCAATGGCACATGAGCTCAGATGGTGTGTATGTGTGTATGCAATGGTATGTGAGCTCAGATGATGTATGTGTCTCTGTGTGTGTGTGTAACGACATGTATGCTCAGATAGTGTGTGTATGCATGTGTGTATATGTGTGCACACATGCAATGGTATGTAATCTCAGGTGGTTAGGCTTAATGATAGGTACCCCACTGATCCCTGTGGGTGGTCATGTCAGGTTTGAAAACATAAATCAAATGCCAGTCTCTATCTTGACTGGCAGCAAAATTTTGTGTCAGCCATGTGGTACTGGTTTTGCAGGCATTAAAGATGCAAGGCTAAGGGGGATGATGCAAGTCTTGTGCCACGATCCCAGGGAGACCCAGAGGTCAAGCAATATGTGATGAGGTCAGAGTCCCTGCAAAAAGTCCTGAGAGGCCGCTGTGTGAAGCTGCATAGATGAGCCTGAGTTGCAGTGAAGACCCCAGGATGTTGTAGAAGCTAGCTAGGACCAGGGTACCTTCACTGAGAAAAGCTGCAGAAACAGAATAGAGCTGGCCCAAGACAAAGGCAAAGTGTGCTACAGACAGTACAGCTGGAGATGTGGCACTACCTAGGCACTTACAAGGCGGTTCCAACTTGGTTCCAACTTAAGCCCCAAACATCAGACATGGAGTTGTAGGATTTGTTTGGTATCTGCCATGCTGGGTTTCTCTCTTGCTTTGGTCTGACTCTTCCTTGCTACAAACCGCGTTCCTCTCTTTCGGATCGCGAGTATTTATTCTGTGCTATTCTATGTTGGCAGAACATAAAACCAACGGCTAAGTTTTGGGGCTGCCATAGTTGTTAAACACAGCAATGATTGAAAAAAATACATTGAGTTGAAGCTTGGCACAGTGGTATGTGTTTGACGTCTCATATACTAGGGAGGATAAAGCAGGTGGATGCTTTGAGCCTAAATGTTTGAGACTAATCTGAGCTACACGGGGAAAATTCCATTCCAAAATATGCTTGCTGACTACTTTTCTCCTCTGCCTGCGTGTGTAGGACCTCTCAGGATCACAAGACAGTGGGGAATGAAGCTTCCAGTTTGGCACCAACTTAACTCTTCCAGGTTCTATAGTTCACACCTGAGGTGTCTTCAGCAATGGGGTTTTACTATTAAGTTCTAGAGGGAACCCAACAGCAATGGCAAATAACCTATCATATGTGGGACCCCATTGGCCAACAAGTCCAAAAAGGGTAACCCATTTTTGGCACTGAGCTTTTCACTTGTTGGTCTGCACTATCTAATAGGGACATTGTCTTCTTCTTGTTGGGTAACTTCATTTAAACTCTTTACTTAGGGGGCTGGAGAGATGGCTCAGTGGTTAAGACTGCCACCTGCTCTTCCAAAGGTCCTGAGATCAATTCCCAGCAACCACATGGTGGTGGTTCACAACCATCTGTAATGTGATCTAATGCCCCCTTCTGGCCTACAGGTGTACACGCAGGCAGAACACTGTATGTATATATATATATAAAATAAATACATAAATCTTAAAAAAAAACTCTTTACTTATGTATATAATTATATTCTAGGAAGCTTCTGTTGTAGTAGTTTTCCTTCCTCCCCCTTTCCCCCTTGCTCCCTCCCTTCCCTCCCTCCCTCCTTTCATTTTTGTGGTGGCAGTGCAGTGGTAGTTGCAAACACAATTAGTAACAGTTTTCCATACGACTTCCTAAATAACGTTTTTGATGTTAGATACCCCCCTCCTATTAGTCTGTGAATCCTATGAGCTACAATAAAAACCAGCCAGACAGGATACTCCCATTAGTGTACTATTGGCATGAATCTATGAGAGTAACCAACCACTTCTTTTTTGAAAATTGAATTTGAGACCTGCTCACAAGATGGAAGCCATATTATCAGGGCTAAAATCTGTGTGGCCAGAGAGGTCATAGGCCTTAGGAGGGAGCCTCGTATAGTACTCTGTCTGCTAAAGAGACACAGTACTAAACCAATTTCTATTCCTAATGATTTCTTATACCTTGCTTTAACTAGTTTTCTATTGCTATAAGACGCCATGACCAAAGCAGCTTATAAAAGAGTTTATTTGGAACGTATAGTGTCAGAGGGTTAGAGTCCAGGCCTTTCATGGTGGGAAGGATGGCAGCAAGCAAGCAGGCATGGTGCTGGAAATACAACCCTGAGGCGGAGAAAGGCAACGGCAACAAATCTTTTGAAACCTCAGAGCCTTTCCCCAGTGACACATCTCCCCCAACAAGGCCGTCCCACTTAATCCTCCCCAAACAATTCCACCGGCTGGGGACTAAGTATTCGAACATATGAGGCTTGGTAGGCCATTTGCAAACCATCACACACTCATCAGTTAGTGCATTTCTCAATCTTACTAGAGAAATTTCTTTTTGCAGTGGATCCTGAATAGCACAAAGACTCACAGCTGGTAAAGATGCCGAGGCTCAGAGACTGTGGAGTGCTCAGCAGCAGTAAGTTGGGTATCTACATCAGACCCTCTCCTCCCAAGGCTGGGGGATCAGTGAAGAGGAGGGAGCAAGTGGTGGTGGTGGGTGAGGAAAATGAATGTTTTCTGAACATAGGAACTCACATGTTGTCATAACAGAGTGTGCAAGACCCATGTGAGCTCAGACAAGGCAAAACTGCCTCACAGAAAGGGAAAATGCACAAGAGTTTCACTTCCAGCTGAGGAAGTGAGGTAACTGATAGCTTCCGGCAAAGAGAGAGGCAGTTTTCTTAAAGAATGTGGTCCCTATACTCCATTGGATGGACACAGGTCTGAGAACATATAGGCGGAACAAAATGGATTTGATGCAGGCTACCAAGAAGAGACTTGATACCCTATGAGCATATACAGGGGGAGGAGGTCCCCCTCAGTCACAGTCATAGGGGAGGGGAGTAAGGGGAAAATGGGAGGGAGGGAGGAATGGGAGGATACAAGGGATGGGATAACCATTAAGATGTAACATGAATAAATTAATAAAAAAAGGAAAATAAATAATAAATAAAATAAAATTTTAAAAAATGGATTTGATGCGTAAAGAAAACAAAACATCGCAAAGTTGGGTGGCTATGGAATGAGGGGATGTGGATTTGTGTGGAGTTGGGGAAGGGGAGGTAAATATGACCAAAATACAACATATGGAATCCCCAAAGAATTAATAAAAATATTTTTAAAAGATATATGTAAAACTGAAATAGATAACAATTGAATGCAGGAAGTTAAAGACAAAGTTAAAAATCAAAGTTGTGATGGGACTGCAGCACTTGCCTGTGCACATGGGAGGCCCTGGTTCAATCCCTAGCACCAGAAATAGGGAGGTGTTCAGACACAATCACTTTCTATCATTGCTGCGCTCTTGAGGTTACTTACACCTGTTCCACTTGTGTGGTTAAAAAAAAATATGGCGTGAAATGGTGCTTTTATTCATTTCTTCCCCACTCTACATTTAGATAAATGATGATGGTAGGTTGGAATATATACTAACAAAAGCCTGTAAATGCTGGATGTAAGACTTCCAATTGGTTCTGAGAGCCAGCTGTTGAGTATTAAGCAGAAAGACAAATTTAAAATAGTTGTTTTGAGTGAGATCAAGTGTTATGGTTTATGTTAAAATCAAAACAAACTCTAGCAGAATGTCACTAAGTTTAAAGACTATATGAGCTCAAGCAGAAGAGAGATAGTCTACCCAGAGGGTTAGAATGAAAGAGCTGAAGATGGAGAGTGTGCACAGACGTGTGGGCAATGTTACCCTGTTCCCCAGGCTTCAAGACATCCCTGAAACTAGAAACAGCATGAAACCATTGCTGTCCCCACACGGGAGGGAAGGGATTCTTCATAACCTATAAGAACAGTAACTGTGGAAGAGAGACTGTCTGATGGGGCCTGTGGCCAAGAAGGAGACCACAACAAGGTGGAGAGAAGAGTGGGATGGGGGCCGGAGGGAGGCCTGACTTCTTGAAGTTTCTCTCACTTCAGTGGCCCTACATGGCCCATCACATCTGGAGAAGCCAGTACACTGTACACTGCACAGTACCAGGGTCTACTGGTAACAAACATCACTTTATTTTTGAAACATTTCTCAGTGGGATGTTTGAGGGTATATCTTGGATCTCGTTTCGAACAACTTCTGGAAATTGTCCCAGAGGCTGGGCCTCTTTTTTTTTTTTTTTTTTAATCATGTGTTGACAAGTTCTAGAATCTGATAGCTTTAAACCAAAAACAGACATAAGGATGAAAGTCCTGTCAGTTTCCAAAGAAAAGCTTGCAGCATCGATCTGTCCAGTTATAGTAACCGAGTGATGGGACTCTCAGCACAAACATCCAATCAGCGTATAGGAACCCGAGGCCAACAGTAAGCAACTCAAGTTCTGCTTGTTAAGGCTTTGAAATTCCAGTGTTCATTTGGAATTTCAAAGAAAATTATCTGGGGCGCTTGCCCCATAGTTGTTATGGGGATTAGGCAGAAATCCTAACAGGGGTCACTGTACTTGGTTGTTTGCCAGACATACTCAATGCATCGTTTGACATTGTCCCTAGACTGTGACCAGGCTATTAGCTCAATGCACCGTTCTGACAGGCTCTTGTAAGAGCTCTCTCTGGCTCATTTGGGAAAGTATCTATAAAAGACATTCTGACGTCCTGATATTAAGTGGAGACCTACAAAACTATATTGTGGACTTCTCATGACCTATAAAATGCTTCAGTTTCATGTGGCTGAATGAACACAACACATTCTAGATAGTATTTCCTTCCTCAGCTTTCAATTTAAAAACCCTATGAGACATTTTAAATTCTACACAGAAATGACTATTCTGCCACTCAAAATTCCTAAATTTTATGGGCATGAAATTTCAAGTCTCAGAAGCATTTTTCCCCCCCAGCCAATCTTGAAAGTTTAGAAACTGGATTTTGGAACTATTTCTCCATGTCTCTAGGGAAATGCACTCCAGAGTTGAGTCTGCTGCTAAGCTAAGGGTGACAACAGGACACAAAGAAGATTTGAAGATTGCACTGGGCCCCAAGGTCTTTGGGGACTTAGGGGTTTGGATATGGATGACATTTCCCCCCCCCCAACGCCGCCAGCCCCCAGCTCTTAGGAAAGCATGCTGTGTTTGCAGTCTTGCTGAGTTTGCAAATGTGCCAACAGAGCCATGCTGGTCACTGTCCTTGGCAGTTCTTCCTGTGATCAGAGGGTAAAGACACACAAATGCACAGGCTTGCAGAATGCCAAAATTGCTTGGGCTCAGTCCCATTCTGTCTCTGCCACTGTGTCCTTCACAAGCCAATAAACTCTTGTTTGGCAATCTGATTGCCTCCTGGGTGTTTGGAACACTTAGCAAGCCTTTGCTTGTGCAATAAAATGAACACAGGCATCTTCACACTGTAACAGGGATCTTGAGGAGGCTTGATGACAACGTTCATCTTATTGTATTCACATGGAATTCACATGGAAATTAAGCCATTTCTCTTTGTTCTGATCTGAAAGCTAGATCCAAGGATATGAATTCAGCATATTGCACTTAGCACAGTTAATATGTTTCAGATTCAATATGAGTATAGTTTTGCTCTTTTTTAAAAAAATGCCTCAAGTTGCAGAATGATGTGCCAGTTCAGGGCAGTGTCTTATGTTAATGATATGAATAATGGAAAAAGAACAGAGTAAAGCAAACAAAAGACAACCAGGCTGTCATTTATTATTGATACAAATTTATATAGTGGCATATGCTATTGGAGGAATCAGAAATTCATAACACACAAATTCATACCAGAAATACAAAAATCATTTGAAGGTCAAGAACTCAAGTTGACAGCACCACAAATGTCTCCCTCAGTGTGAGCAGGTGAGAAAGAACCAAGACCGACAAATAACCACAGGAAAGTGAGGGCGCTCGCAGGGAAGACTGTGCAAGCACCTTCCCCCCCCCCCCCCCCCCACACAATTTCCCATCCAACAATCGGAAACTGCAGGGGCTTTCCGAAGACCCTGTTACAATACAGGAACAGGCAAGGCAGAAAAAATGGTGCAGACAGTAATTTCTTTTGACCTTCAGAGCCAGCACCTGGCAGCAAAGAGCGACCCTGCTGAGGGGCTTTCTGCTCCTTCTCACCTGCAGGCGTAATATAAAAGATTAGTAAAACACACACAAAGGCATTGGTGAATAAGTAAGAGATGCCGGATGCAGAGCCGTGACTGAAATAGACTCTGCATTAGTCACCCAATCATCCAATCCCAAAGATGAAGTAGAAAACGGAAATGAAATGAACAACTCGACGTCAGTGGGGCAAATCTCAGCTCTACATCTCTTAATACTCCCTGCTTAAGAAGTGGGCATCCACCAGAGAAGTGCCCGCTTCTAATAAGGTGTCTATAGTGGCGAGGCTGGGAGGCAGGGCTATCACAAGGGCTTTCTTTCACCAATAGGTCACCATGTCCAGGCCCTTTCAGGCTGATATCTCCCTGTCACTGCCTGTCTTCTGCCACCTCTTCACATGGACATGTTCCACTGGGTGTAAAGGAAGGCATGTGTGAGGGGCCCATGGAAAGTCGCTGCTCTAATGTGTGAACATCCTGGCAGCGAGGTGTGACCAGTAACGGGCCAAGAGTGGGAAGCTGCCCCACACATGAGGGTCTCCAAGTCCTTGCTCTAGTCCTGGAGGCTCAGTGCCTGGCGCATCAGCCTTGTCACATGAGACGGGTCTCAATTCCAGATTTTCAAGGCGATTCTACAAGTTCTGCCCTGAGTTATGCAAGCTGGTCTGAAGTAGCACCTGATCAGGCAGGATTTTCTGGGCTCAACCAACATTCCCCTCTCCTGAACACACTGCACTGCTCTCTAAAGGTAAAGTCAGCTTTCCCCCCAAATCACCTGTTCTGGGTGCCAACAGGCGGCTCACGCATTATCACAATCTTTTCTATTTCCGCCTCCTCAGAACCACCACCAGTCACACACCCACCCAACCCCAGCCGCCTAAGTGTGCTTTTTTTTTTTTTTTTAATTCTTCTCCCAGTTGGAGGACTATTTCACAATCCATACAACGGAGACCATCACTACACGCCCTGTAATCCCGCCAGCATGCTCTGTCACCTCCTCTACCTCCAGGTACACCCTGTCACTCACTGGTCACTCCGCCCATTCGTTCACTCAACAAACATTCCTGGCATGCTAGAAATGTGCAAGGCACTGCTGAAGAAGGAAGAGGGCGTGGCTCACGCAGGCTCCGCTTCCAAACTGTGGGAGGTGGGGGTGTTTGTGGAGCTGCCTGTAACATTTTCACGGCTCGCTCTTTCTGGATTTCAGTAGGAGTCTGGAATGTTCTCAAAGAGTTAGGGTCATTTCCGTACAAACACTACACAAGGCGGATGCTATGGTATTTGCTTGGTGATAGGATGTGCCATGCACTGGGTACAGCGTTCACTTCTGGCTAACGGAATTGGGCCTGCCCCTGGTTAAAAACACAATGTGCACATTTAAGGTTTTGCCAGTAAGGAAGAAAAAAGAAAAAGGAAAAAAAAAAAAAAAAAAAAAAAAGAAACAAAGGCAAGTTGTGTGCACACTACACATAGAATATTTAAGTTGATATTGACCACTATGCTATGTAAAAGCTACATGTTTGTGGCATTGTCATGTACTGATATGGGGAAATTAAGTGCCTGAGCTACCAGAAAAGAACCTCCAAAGAAAAGTCCCTGGACTATCATACAGGGACAGTGCCTCTAGCTGCTGAGTGACACACAGCAAACAGGCCCCATGTGCATCTGTTAACTCTGGTCTCTTCTAGCAAATTTGCTTATTCAAATAATTCACTTACTTTCCAGAAACACTAGCAAAATTTAAAAAATCCCAAAACGCAGGAGTTTGCACTGCGCTGATGCACGGGAGAAAGGCTGGGAAAGTGGGGATGTGGGGATGTGGGGCTGATGTTTAAAGTATCTCTGGCATGCAGAGGCTGCGGTACTCTGCAGCACTCTTCACTGCCCTGGCTGGAAGCCTCCCCTTTTGTAAGTACATACAAACGTGTACTCTAGTCTAAAGCATGTTGAGATTCTTATTCAGAGAGGGCTCTAGGAAAGCCAAGTGTTCTTACAGGCCAGGGTGCATAGGACATTAAGTGGAAACAATGCACAAATGTCTAAGTTGTGCCAATTGGGTTTTTTTTTTTTTAATGGAATCTATGTGTCAGCAGTCTGTGCTCTGCTATCTGGGAGTCCAGAAAAGCCCACACAGTAGAAAGCTGGAGGCAGAGGAAGAAACCAAAGGCTCTGTCTGTACTCTCAGATCTCAGCTACCCACTGCGCCCAGCTTTCTCGATTCTGTCAGTGAAGCTAACTGTCCAGTGTCTGTCCTAACTCTAAGACGCTTCTGGGGTCAGCCTTACAGAGTCACCCTGTGCAGATTCCAAGAGGCAGAACTCCACCCCACACTCCAGGAGGGCGTCTTCATGGTTCTACTTCATGAGGTAGCCCAGTTGTAAGTTGATGCATGCGGTGTGTGCTGTACGCCACTCAGGTCTAGTTTTCCCTTTTTTTCAGTCTGAAAGATTATAAAAATACCAGCATCTCTCCCCGTTTTATAAAAAAAATGATTTTTTTTTTTTTTTTTAGGAAAAAAAATTACACACGGGTCTTCTTATTAAACTTCCGTCCCATCTTGTAAATTGTTGTGGACTCTGACTTCCAGGTTTAATTTTTTTACTTTAGCACCTTTGAATGTATAAGAGCCCTCGCTGTCACTCAGTATATTGACATTGTGTACCGTGCAGTACTGTCGGCTGACATTCTTCTCCACCCTGTCCGGGTTCCTCTTGGCTACATCCACCTTGGTATTCAGGGGGTATTCCTCCAGAGTGTTCTCTGGGGCCTGTTTCTTCTTTTGCTTCTGGCATTTCCTGGTGATGAAACAGGCCACCAGAAACAGCAGGAGGAAGAGCATAACAGCGGCTAGGGCACTGCCGATCGACGCTCCGGTTTGCGACAGGGACGCGGCCACTACGGGCTCCTGTATCTCCAGATTCAGGGACTTCATGTTGGTGCCATTCTTGACTTGGTCTCCTTCATTGTCATAGATGAGGGAGTCGTCAAGAGACAACCAGCCACTGGGGTCCACCAGGTCCCTCCGCTGGCGCCCCAGAGAGGCTGTGAGAGAGCGCTGGACCCGAGGTCTCGAGATGCTGTCAGGGCCAATGATGTAGATCACCTGAAGATACCATTGGTGTCCTGCCTCCACCTGCAGGAGGAGAGAGACAGGGAGACAAGACACATGCTATCCAGAGAGCATTGCAGAAGGGAAGGAATGGAAACACATCTACCATGATAGGACCGGACAGAGAAATGGTCTCAGTTAAAGTATTAGCAAAGGATGTTCTGTGTTCTAAGACACAGGGAACTGAATCGAGGGTTCGGGATTCTGTTGGATGGTCGCAGGTTAGCTATACATATTCTTTTCTATTTCCTTACTCATGTGGAATAGCCTACTAATTTATTTTTCATGCTCTCTTTAGCTAAATGAATGCTTATGAGTTACTGGTCTTTATTAACATCAGCGAAATAACTACTACATTTATTCTCTGTGCCCTTTAATTGCTCCTTATACTAACTTACTATTTACTGGTGAACTTCAGTGAAAGTGGAGTTATTCAACAAATTCTCACTAAGCAATTCTAAGCATAATATACAGATTCCCGACAGAAACTTGCCAAACTTGAACACTTGCCAGATCATTCCCCAGAGGAGGAGCATCAAGTATTTTATTTCTCCTCATCTGGCCATCTGGGAACGCTTCATGGCTTTGAAATAAATTCAAAAGAGTGGGGATCGTCCTGAAACCCAAGGTCATAGAAAAACCACTTGGGGACAGAAGAAAACACAATGCAAACTTTGACCTTGGAAGTTCATGCTTGTTGCTAGAACCTGGGGTATTTCCCCCTATCTGATGCTGACCATTTGTGTTTCTCTAACTCGGGAATTCTTCTGGCGACTTTGTTCAGTGGTTTCCAAAATGCCTGTGAAAGTGGCTGCTTCAGCACACAGCTCAAAAGGCAGCATTTTAAAGAAGGCAGGAAAAAAAAGATCAGAGCAGCCCTTGGACTGAAGGACAGCGACAGATGCTCGGATGCAAATCCAAGAACTTTATCCTTGCTTCAGGAGTGAACGATAGGTTTAATAACAATAAAAAAAGGGCCCCTCGGCAGGAAGGTTTTCAAAAGAAACTGGCAGTCACCTTATAGAGGGCATCTACTTTGAGGGTGAATCCATCCACACCCGGCATGTTACTGACCACGTGGAACTCGGGCAACTCAGAAGCAAAGTGGGCCTCGAAGGGCACGTCGTGGAAGTACTTGTCGGTGACCTCTGGCTGGCTGCGGTCCTAGAGTTAAAAAGAGGAAGAGACCTGGCATTTGCAAGGCAACGCAGAGAAAAAGCAGATGTGCTCCCTTCCTTCTGAGGGTTAGGCATGGAGAGTGAACGCTACAGAAGGCTTCTCCCTAGTCAGTGTTGCCTGCCGCCTCTGACACCACTGGGGGAGGATTGTGGTAGGTTCTGTCTAACCTGTGTTTCACAGGCGCAGGCCACAACTTACTTTACGTCTGTGTGTGTGTGTGTGATATTTTGATGTTGTTAGTTGTTGTGAAGCCCTTGACAAGAGGCCTGAAGATGAATTCATTTCGCTTGTCCAAAGGCTGGACATCCCTAGCAGACCCACCAGTTCTCAGGCTACTTGGTCTTATGTCCCTTTCCATGGTTAAAAACCAAAGACCTCAGAGAACTTTTGTTTGTGTGATTTTTTTCTTCTATCAACATTTACTATGTTAAAGATTAAACGTGAACACTTAAATAAAGTACTCCTGTATTAACTCATTTTATATTTACAGTGAGAGGTTCATTACATGCCAACCTAAGTAAGACACTCATTAGTGAAATGTACCAACATTCATCTCCTCCCCCAAAGAGACATGAGTTTTGTGAGAGTCTCCTAACTGCTTTTGTATTCAGTCTGCTATTTTATGCTTTTTTAAAAATTTAAATATTTAAAATTATGTTATTTTAGCTAATATGTAAAGAAAACCTAGCTTCAAACACAACTATACAATTGGGGAAAAGGAGGTATCTATTTATAACTTTTTCAGGTAATGAGGATGATAGATAGATGACAGATAGATAGGTAGATAGATATACAGATAGGCAGCTATAGACAGATAATGAGAGAGAGAGAGAGAGAGAGAGAGAGAGAGAGAGAGAGAGAGAGAGAGAGGAGAGTTGTGTGCTGGATGAACATGCTTATGTGGGGGTGTGTATTGTGTGTGTATACCTGATATTGATGGTGGGCATGCTCCTCAGTTACTTTGTCACCTTATTTTTGAGGTGGGTTTTTCACGGGAATTGAAGTTCCCTGACTGCCTACCCTGGCTGGCCAGTGAGCTACAGGGATCATCTTGTCTCTGAGTCCCCTGTGCTGGGATCCTAGCTGCCCACTCTCTCTGTTGGTTCTGAGGATCAAGCTTAGTCCTCACACTCACAGGGTAAGCATTTTACTGACTGGGCTGTTATCACCATCCCCGGGATAGTCTTCAAAACATGGTGATGGCCACCTTCTCCTTCTTCTTCGATACTTAGTGTGTGCATCCATGTGTGTGGTCTATGTATGTATGTATATACACATGCATTTGAGTGCTTGAGGAGAGGACATGTACCATAAGAGAGTGTTAGAGTCCCTGGGGGTTGGGAGCTTCCTAATGTGGGTTCTGAGAACCAAACTGGGTCCTCTGCAAGAGTAGTACATGTCTTAACCACTGAGCCATCTCTCCAGCCCCCAAGTACAACATGGAATCTGAAATGATATTAGTAAGCTTTCTATGGAGGATGTGTGTGTGAGAAGGCAGCAACACTGTAACAGGAGGAGAGCAATTTTAACCTCGTAGAACGCTGGAAGGAGGGTGAGCACCACTCAGGGCCTTTGAACGAGACTTGAAGAAACTCTGGCTTACAGTGCCCACTTTCTAGAATATCAACAACAGCGCATCTCACCACCCACCATGACCAGTCGACTGGTAAGGTAGTGGGTAACGCAACAGAGAGAAAGAACAATAAAAACAAAGCTGGAGGAAAGAACTGTTCCTTCATCAGGACTCACAGCCGAGATGCTCCCCCATGGCATGAACATTACGGACAGCGTACCAGCAGCAGGAATCTGTGTTTCAGGTGTTTGTTTGGCTGAATGCATCCGTACTGTGGCCCTTCATTGTAGATTGTCCCCGTAGGATCAAAGAAAGGCACGTAGCCATCCCTGCCGGTGCACAGATAGACCTTCTCCAACTGCAGCTTGTAAGCAGAGTGAAGGTTTTGTTCTGGGTTCCAGAGGACGCGGCCGTAAAGGATCTGACCTGGAAAGATGGAAGGACATCGTCTAGATTGGACTTCGAGGCTAAAGAGAAAGCCGTGTCAAAGGCCGAGGGGATTTTACACACCGCCTCAGAGTCCAAAGTGTCCTTTCTGTGAAGAGCTCTGGTTCCATGTGTCCCTGAAATACACACTTTCCCATTTATTGCTCCTCTAATTCATTAATATTACTGGAGCATTTATGATATGCCAACCACTCAGCTATGCACAAGGGCTACAGAGGCACGTGTGAGATGCAAATGAAAGGACAGAAATGAGAGCAAAGAGATGAATTAACATTTATTAGTACCATTTATCAAATTCAGTATTTGCTATCTACTATCCTAAATTTCCCTCATGCTGTAAAACGCACGGGATGCTTACAATCATCTAGCCGAGGAAACCAGTTACTAGGTGGCTAAGTTGCTAAAAGCCACCATGATGGCAAGTGGTGACAGTAGGATTCAGAGCGAGGGTATTTTTGGCTTGGCGACTCACTCTACTAGCACGTGTGAGCCCTGTCACCTGCTCCCACAGAGGAAAGTCCTTTCTGTTAAAGGGGTGCAGGGCTAGCATGGAATCTGCTCTGGGAGAGGGGTGGAGGGCTGAGGAGAGGTGATCTCTGAGTTGCCTCCTGAACCCCTAGCAGGCATTTGTCAGAAGGTTTGGGGGAGGGAGACAGGAACAAAATATTCTAGGCAAAACAAAGTCCGTGTAAAAATGCTAATTACTGGGTTGGTGTGACTCTTAGTATGGGAAAAAATTTTTTAAGTGCCTCATATGGTCTTGAGTTCTCTACACTATCTGATTTAATTCTTCCAAGAGCCCAGAAGATATGCTCTGTTATTATGCCCTAAAGTAACTCATACCAGGGAGGTGCACGGTGCTGACCATATAGCTGGGAATCAATAGGGTGCTACTGCAATCTCCCTCAGGGAATTCAGAGCTGACACAACTTACCCAAGCTAGATCCCCAGGTTAGAAGTGCATTGGAGATGCTAATCCTCTTACTTTCCAGACCAGCGCTTTCCCACGGCACCACTAGAGCACTGGGATTGAGATAGACCAGTGCTTTCCCATGATGCCACAGTGCCAACCATTAGAGTACCAACACTGTGATAGACCAGTGCTTTCCCATGGTGCCACAGTGCCATCCACTTGAGCACGGAGATTGTGATGTGTTTTATAAATTGAGGAAAGAATATGAGTCTTTTCTTTACTTCTACCTTGTCTGTCCTGGAATGGAAGGAAGCCTGGGAGATGTTCCGTGAAGAGCTAGCTGGCTGAGACATGGGCAGAGACTCCATCCAGGCCAGGGACTCACCCACAAGCCTCTCCTATCGAGGCAGAGCCACTTACTGCAACTGGAGGACGCAGCTCACCTTTAGAAAAGGCTCCTTTGTAGTCCATTTCTGCCAGAGACATATCAGACGTGTTGGGATCCATCAAGAATACCTTCTCGTTATTGCAGAGCTGAAACTCAGTATTGAGTGAATACACAACCGGCACAGGGCGGTTGGTCTGCTGGAACGCAATGGGTATCAGGAACCTGGATGTGGAAGAAATGAGCGCAACGTGAGGGCAGGGCCAGCTTCATATGTGCGTTTAGGTTGTCCTCTTTGCTTGTCCTTCTTGACCGTGCATGCGGCTTCGCTGTGGGTGCTGACCATTTACTGAATGCCTTTCTGGGGACAGTCTGCTCCTTTATTCATTTTTATTTTTTGAGATAGGGTCTCATGTAGTTGAGGACAGCTTTAACACTTCATTCCTCATTCCTTCCAAGTGCTAGGATAACAGGCACGTACTCTGTCACATTCACTATCTACAATGCTGACATCACTCCAACACTCTATCACCGGAAACACATCTCTGGCCTCAGCCGAACCTTCTCTTTTGAACAGGATAACATAGCCCTTAGAACTCTTTGGTACCAGTTGTGCTCTTTTTCCTCAACGTGTCTCGTGTGTGTGTGTGTGTGTACATGTGTGTGTGCTTATGTGTGTGTGCTATGTATGGGGTGTATGCATGTGTGTATGGGAGCATGTGTCTGTATATGTAGAGGCCAGAAGTTGATGTTAGTTGCCTTCTAACTCTCTGTTGTATTTTTGAGACAGGGTCTCTCCCTGAACCTGGAGCTCACTGATTGCTGGACTTGTTGGCTCTCAGCACTTGCAGGCTGAGTCAGGAAGACTATCGATTCATAACTGAATTACATTGAGAGTTCAAATCCAGCCTGACTGACAGCAAGAAAGACTCTTATCTTAAACACTAAGCAGAAGAAAACAACTCTATACACAAATTAAAAACAAAAATCTCAAAGCACTGGTAATGTTCTATTTAAGACAGGTGCTAAATACATGCTTGTCATATATACCTCTGAGTAGCTGACATACTGAAAGATTTTTAAAAATTAATGTAGAGTAGATTCCTTAGCATGTCTCAACATACTACTTGTCCTATATCCTTTATGGTTTCCCTGTCTGTGAGACCCTCCTGTCTGTAGCCAACTTGGATCTCTTTCCTTCCCGAATCCCATTCAGTTCCATTCCATCAGTCCTCTAACGTGGTTCTTTGGTTACCATGGCACCTGAGCTAGACTTTTACCTAGATTCACACACTCTGAATCCTGAGCTCTTTTGATGAATGTTCTGTCACATCCATTCATGAAACTGGAAAGTGACCAAGAACATGAGACTACATAGGCCATGAGCCTAGGGGAGAATCCAATGTTATTATTCTGCTAACGGTACTCAGCAATAAGAGCACTCCTAACGACATGTTGCTATACCCATAGACCAGTGTCTTGCTCCCTCCTCATCAGAGAAGCTTCTTGCAGCAGACGGGAACAAACACAAAGACAAAAAGTGGACAATGAGCCGAGAACAAGAGACTTTGGAGCACGTAGTCCTACATGGGAAGTCATCATCAAGCACCCCCCTCACAGCTCACGAAGCTATATGGAAGAGGAGGAGGAAAGACTGTAAGAGCTTGAGATGGTTGATGATTCCAAGGAAACAGCATCTTCCAGACACAACAGGGCTGACACACATTTGAACCCACAGAAACTGAGGCAGAATGCACAAGGCCTGCAGAGTTTAAAGACAGATGAGGCCCTGGCACTGAGAAGAGAAAGGAGACATAGGCTCCTACCTCTAACTAAAAAGCTATGTCCAATACACACCCATAATCAAAGGGAAAATGGAGTGCGGTATTAACCACACACCAGGGAATGTCCTGTGTCCAGTGGTAGTTGGCCAACACAAGACAAGCTAAACTTGTATGTGTGTGTATGTGTGTAGGGGCTTTTTTTTGTTTGTTGGTTTTGGTAATTACTGGTTTTTGTTATTTTTTATTTTTATGGTGTTTTTGGTAGGGGGGGAAGGAGATAGAGGGGGAGAGAGAGAGAGAGAGAGAGAGAGGAGAGGGGAGAGAGGGAGAGAGAGAAGGAGAGAGAGAGAGAGAGAGAGAGAGAGAGAGAGAGAGAGAGAGAACACACATAAAGTAGGGTGGAGAGGGAGATGGAGAGGATCCAGGAGTTGAGAGAGGGGGAAAGATGATCAAAATATATTGTATGAAAAAAAAAACCTAACTAAAAAAGATAGAGGGTGAGAAAATGAAGCACACAGTATCGATTACTCTTGTGTCCACATATGCCCACATGTACAAGTGCATAGACAGATATGTATATATACACATATACATATATACACTCAACTAAAAATAAAAAACAGGGAGAAATTGAAAATATGGAAAGCCACTAGAAACATGAAGCACAGTCATAAAACAAATCAGGGATTATAAGAAAAACATCATGTTAGAGGGCCACCCAGGTGGGAAGAAAGGAGACTTTGCATGCAGAGAACACTGTACATGTCTAGACAGTGAACTGTCATGGTGAAGCATGCCTGTAGCGCCAAGACTTGGGAGGCTGAAACAGGAAGACTGGAAGCATGTCCAGCCTGGGCTACATAGAAAATTCAAGCCCAGCTTGGACCACCCAGAAAGACTCTTTCTCAATGACGAAGCAGAAGAAATAAAACAAATAAAAAACAAACACCAACATCCCCCCAACCCAAAGCATTGGCAAAGCTGTGTTCCTTAAGATTGGTGCTAAATATGCATTTGTTACACATTTACCCCCTGAACATTTAAGACTTTCATAGCTTAACTTCTTTTAGTAGAATAAAATTTCTTAGCATGTCCCAATAGATCACACACCTGTGCTCTTGTGATTTCCCTGGTCAGCCTCCGTCCTTTATGTGGCAGGCTGAGACACTTTCAAGCATTCCTGCCATCAGCTGTGGTGGCTCAACATGTGGACAGATAATTATCTAAATCTTCACTTCTCTGCTCCTTGATTTTCTTTCCTCCAATGGGCTTGTTCTCCACCCAACAGCAGCCGCTTGCTTTCCTATTGCTGCTATGGACGAGCATCCCAGACTCCATTTTCAAACATCTCTCCCTCTGTCCCCCATTTTTCAGCTTTTCTCCTCTCTTCTCACACCATTAACTCTTCAACCCACAGCAGGCCCTTCCTGAACACTCTTCCCAGACTGCAAAGGACCTGGAACACTTTACACAGCCACGGCAGAGACGTCCACACATATTTACGTACTTAAAAACACCTGGGAAAACAGCCAGCCAACCCACCATGTGATTCAGCCATCTTACTCTTAGGTATTTACACAAGAAAATAGAAAACACGTGTTCTCATGTGTGCTTGCACATACATATTCAGGAAAGATTTATTTAAAATAGCTCTAAGTTGGAAAGAGCCCAAACTGCCCATCAAATGATGAATTGATAGATTGCTACTTCCGTACCATGTAACACAGCTCAGCAATAATAGAAACAAACTACTTACACAGTAACACAGAAAATCAAGTCATCATGCCAAGTGAAATGAGCCAGAGAAAAATAACTGCGATTGCATGATAACACTTATACAGTCCTAGAGAATTCAATCTCCTCCTAGTGACAGAAAGCAGATGAGGGGACACCTGGAGAAGAGGAGCGATGTTGGGGGGGGCACGTACAAAGAGGCGTGAAGAGACTTCTGGAAGGAATGGCTGTTTATTGTGTTAATTGCAGTGACGCTTTGCGGGTATATACGTATGTCAACAGGTATCTGTATTATTTAGAGACCATCCGACCTGCTTGCCCTGCCGTGCTGTGCGGCACTTACATTCCTCTGCTCATTTCCTCCCCTCCCAGACCTCAGTGTCCCTCTTGCTTCTGGCCAGTGCTGACTCAGTGAGGAGCCTACCTTGTCAGACTCAGACGCCCAGTTTAGTAATTCTCTGGAGCCGATAGGCTCTGCCTTGTTCTGGGTGAACTGTCTTGGCTCCAAGCTAACACTAGCCCTTCCCTCATGTCTTGTGACTGTCCCTTTACCACCCTCCAAAGACCATCCCATAGGTCATAAGCCCTCCCTTCCACTGCAGCGGGCAGATACTTGGAAGTATTTCCTACCCTAAAACACAACCTAAGAAAAGCTCTGAAAGAATACGGATGGCCTCTCATCTGTTATCAGTCAGTGTACCACTTCCCCGATGTTCTTTTTTTAGACAAGCTCCTTTTTGCTATTGCTTCCGCATGCTTACCTCTCTTAAACTCACCCCCTCCCCCAAGGTCACTATCATCTGAGCGCCGATGAACCCTGCATTACCGGAGATCTAACAGCCAATACCCAGGCTTTCGACGTGAAAGCTAACACTTCAAGTAGTCCTCTCTTAATGTCAATTCTGTCTTTAGCATCTTCTCTCGATGCCTTGTAGGTAATTTGCTCAGTCCGCAGATATGTGGCACTAAGCTATAAGGTGCCTGAGGCCTGGGTGGCTTTTAATGCATGGTGTGATATAATTTTGCAACCTCAGTGTTCAGACCAGGGCAAAGCATTTGATAAGACCCGAATGAGTAAAAAACCTGGAGTGAAGGAATAAGGCTCAGTGTGGTCTCAGACCTGAGGTAGGTATACGTATGTGAGTGTTTGCCTGCATGTATGTCAGGGCACCACAAATGTTCCTGGTACCCATGGAGTCCAGAAGAGAATGTTGGACTCCCTAGAACTGGAATTATAATGGGTGTTAGCTGTCGTGATGGTGCTGGGAATGGAACCTGGGTCTCCTGGAGGAGCAGCCAGTGCTCTTAACTGCTGAGCCATCTCTCCAGCTCTGTATATTTGATTCTTCTTCTCCATGATTTGTGTCCATGAAGTCTCTGTGAACATTGAGTTGGTGGATGTTGGATCACTCCTCCCAGGAGATATAGAACTTGGTTTCTGTGAACATCTGGTCACATCTCACCAATAGACCAACACAACTTTATGTGTGTGCCCATTTAAAGATCCCTTTCTTTAACGGACATTGTTGATGCATTATTATCAGACTCATGGTCAACGGCACAATAACTCATGCCTGAATGGGGCTTGTCTAATACTCTAGAGGGGCACATGATAGCCCTTATGTGCTTAGGAATGGTGGAAAACGCTTCAGTGCTGTGCTTAGGAGTCATTTAAAACAGCAAAGCCACTAATGGAATGTGCACAACTGAAACCATACAGCATTAAATAGACCACGAACGACCATTGTACTTAGTGAGTTCACACAACAAGGCAGAAGACTCCCTTGTTCCGCATTATCTGGGGCTATGCCTGTTGGGTGACTACGGAAATACTATGAGTACTCATTTGAGAATTCCAAGAACATTTTAGTGAGCAGAATTCTTCAGTAAAGAAACAGAATTAGCGAGGATCACTTATATTGTCCTACCTTTCTGGGGCATGTGCAGTGCAGGCCAAGGACTTCTCTCCTGGGTCCACCCATGGCTGTGTGGGCTGCACGGTGCAAGGGATCAGGTAGATGGTATATTCCCCCGAATAGTCCTTTCTGGAAACAGGCAGAGCAGACTGTAGTCACAGGAAATACCTGATGATGACTTAGCCCCAGAAAGACATGACTTCATTAAGCAGGGTTCAGGTGGCATTATGCACTGGCAATTCCGGGAATCATCTCTGATCATTCTAACATTCAGAGTATCATCCCAAGGAGTTAAAAAAATTTTTTGTTTTTTTTTTTTTTTCATTTACTCAAGTCCTTTCTACAAGGAAAGCTAAAAAAAAAAAAAGGCACAGTGCTAATAAAAATCTGAAAGGCTAAGGTGATGACAAAAAGAGAGTTCAGGTTATCTGCTTGGCAATTTGGTTAGTGTGTCATGTAGATTGACAATCTCCTAACATATTCTTAAATGCAAGAGTTTCTGTCTGTTACAATGTGACCATGCCGGGTGATGTTGCAGAAAAGGAGGTAAACAGCACAGAGACAGAGCATCTCTTTGGACCAGAATGGAAGTAGCATCCTTGGGACGCCTATCCCCATTTTTGACTAGCTCTCAGTTTCAGAATCCCCTTCTCAAAGTTGAAGAACACTAGGGAGTCTCACTGAGGGCCACACAGGGGGAACTAGTGTGCTTATGGCAAGACACAAAACTCTCCAGACTCTCCAGTCCCATCATTGACTTGTTACTAGGTAGCAACCCCAGGCCTGGCAGGTCAAATGAGAGGCAGAAGAACATTCTGGAAGAACTGTCAAGTGTCATGTTTCAGGCTCTCGGAAGAAGTGAAAAGCTTTTCAGGTCAAGCCCCAGAAGCTTCCAAGGTGGTCATCACCTGTTGTAGGAGCTCGTGGCTCTCCAGAGCTGATGTGGAGAATCAAATGTCTGTGCACTCCACAGGAGCTGCAGGTCGAAGTGAATCCCGCCTAGGTGGTCTGGGGTCAGTATGAAAGACTTCACATCTGGGAGGGTGTGGTGCTCCATCACGAATTGTCCTGTTCCGGAGGGAAACCCTGATCTGTGAGTTCACAGCGTTTGTTTAAGGACATAATTAGTGTTTTTCTAGCAAAGAATTAAGGACATATATACCCTTTAGAATTATTTTATAATCACCGAGACAGTGTAGCATCTTATACCAGCCACTACCCTACTTATAATGGCCACTATGGTCATATAGTATATGTGCACACACACATGAAGGTGTGCTGAGCTCATACACAATCTTATGGATATTTATGGGAGAATGATCACTGAATATACTCAGGTTTGAATCTCAACAGACACATTTATTTTGTCTTAGTGGGTTACAAGTAGAAATTGAATGTTAGCTATAGTTTTTAGTGGAATGGGACAAATTTCGATGCCCCTAAAAAGGTAAAAGTTACTTAGGACATCATCATTCTTAAAATTCAGTGTGAGCGCTCAAGATGGATAAGTTAATGGTGTATTCTAGATGGAAAGAAACTAATGAGATGGTACAAGCAAACTGTAACGTGCGGAGTTTGGCTGGATCTACTTTTCTTTATATGTATAGTTATAAAGTAAATATAAACAAACAGAAAACAAGTAGGAAAAGCATTTGTGAGACAAGGGGGAATTGGCACAAGGACTATTACTCTACATCGCATGCTGGTATTGTGATTTCTTGTTCTTAGATGAAGTCTGTTGAAGTGATTGGGGCAATTTGTTTTCTAATGAGACGACTAAAAAGCACATGTGTATGCCCATATATAGATAGTAAAGTGTTAACATGATGATTTTATTTTTTGTTGTCCTAACCTTTCAACTTTTCTGAAAATTTAAGTTATTTCTTAATAAAGAACCAGGAAAAAAAAAAAAAAACACCTTGAAACTACCTCTGAATTTGGCGTGGGTCTTGAACTCAATGACAAGACGGCCGTCCTCTCTAATGTAGATTCTTATTATCTGAAGTCTTGCAGAGAGCACACTGTCAGTCTGGATCCCTGGAGAAGCAACCACACACACAACATCAAAGTCAGGGTAAGGAGAGGACCTTCCAGATAGTGATGGCCTTAGACTTGGTCCCAGGGCCATCTCTAGGAGGGTTGAAGTATTGTGTGAATGTGAGTTAATTCTATATTCACATACTGACTGCAGACATGAATGCCAAGTCAAGCAGGGCAGTAGCTTTTATTCATGGCTCTGGTTTTTAAATAGATCCACTATCCTCACTCTTTATCTATGTGGGTACCACTTGGCCCAGATTCAGGTTAGACCCCCATTTCATAAAACAGCGGACCTAAAACTTCAGCCACTACAGCTCCTCCACACTGTATTTCTATTACTTTTAAGACCTAACAGGGTCCTAAGTCTTGATGTACACATTTTTTTTTTCAAACCAATGGAGATGACAGGGGATCTTGTAGGAAGTCAGCTGTGTGGGCTTAACACACAGCGAACAGAGGCAGTTATAGGCACGATGCCCAGTGGACCCAGAATGGCCTCAAATAAGATGCAATCAAAGGAGGAGAAAGACAGAAGTGCAGCAAAGCAGCAGCAACAATAGATAAGAGCCAAAGGTCCAAGTGTTGCTTCTGCTCGGGCAGGAGAATGCTGAGCTCTTTTCCCACAGGGAATACAACACATGCTCTGAGCTCGAGTCATTTAAGGGAAGGAAGGCTGCATCTTCCACTACTGGAGATGAAGCCTTTCCAAAGAGCGCTCAGGAAGCTCTTCAGCATCTTTCCCTCAGATGGAGGGTGTCACCCCTAGAAAGGGAGAAGTAGAAATAAGGAGAAGTTGGTTTGGGGTCATGTTGAGGTACAGGACATTGGAAATGGGAAATAAACAAACAAAAGAAGAGCGGATCAGGGGACTTCTTAGGTCCCAGTTAGCTCCTCCCTTTTTTGTTTTGTTTTTTTTCTTTTTCCTAAAGACCTCAGGAATACAGCTGGTGTTAATCACGACTGAATGAGAGGCTGAACCATTAAGAAGTCTGCAGCCAGCGGGGCAATGGCGCATGCCTTTATTCCCAGCACTCAGGAGGTAGAGGCAGGGGATCACTGTGAGTTCGAGGCCAGCCTGGTCTACAAAGTGAGTCCAGGACAGCCAGGACTACACAGAGAAACCATGTCTCAGGAAAAAAAAAAAAAAAAAAGTCTGCAGCCATACCTGTTCTCCAGAGAACCGTGTCGTAGAAGAAAGAGAATTCCATTTCAGTGTGATGTTCCAAGGAGGCCCAGCCTCTGGGGGCTGTCACATAGATGTATGAGACGTAGAGAGGCACGTGCACCGTCAAGAAGGACTGAGCGGAATCCCTGACCTGCCAATCAAACAGTGTGGGAGAAACAGACTCACTTCTTGCCTGGGAGGAAAGGGCAGAAGACCACCACCTCCTGGCTCAGTTTTCATCCACTCCCTCGGTTCCTGGCAGCTCAGATATTAACTCCTGACCTGCACCAGCAGTTTGTTTTTGAAACGTAAAGAGGGTACAACGTGGCCAGGGTTCTTCAAAGGCTTTTCTGAGGAGGTGACACTCGAATACAAATGTTTTTTAAAAGGCGAGGACCACCCTCGCTTCCAACCATCAGTTTTTAAAGGCATTCCCTGGAAATGTGAAGTCTCCCAGGCTGAGGAATTGGCTTTCTGATGTGTAACCTACAGTCAGCGCATGCTCACTCTGCTGAGTGTTTGCCCGAGACCTGAGACCTGTGGGAAATGCTGCTCAGTGGAACTGGAAAGGCGTCCAAGTCTCGTTCTCTGGAGCAACCTCACATGCCTGGCTCAGGGCATCTTAGTGACCATCATACTCATGTTCCAGGGACAAAGGCCAGGGGCTCTGATGTCACCTCTAGGAAGCCTACCAACAGCTCCGGGCTGCAGCAGTCTACTGGCGCAGGCAGTGCTTTGGAAAAATGTTTAAAAAGAGAACAGATCACACACCCAAGGGAATTGCTTTCTAAGGGATGTCTCTTACAGTTATTAACTTGGTGCACCAGCAAATTTTACTAAGCCACGGTCAGAAACTGGATGGGAAAATAACAAGAGGCTAGCAGATGCTTTCACAGTAAACTGTGTACGTGTGTGGATGGGAGAATTTATTAATTAAGATTTTCAAATTTTTCCTATAAATATCTGTTTCTTTTTAAAACAGAAAGCTAAATTAGTAAGTTTGGAACAAATTTTTTTTTTTAAATTGGGAAACTACTATGAGATATTGAAGGGTGTGTTTTCCCCTTCTTTGTTCCTCATTATTTTCCTTTCACCCTGATGCTGTTACTGGCTAATCTTTAAGAACAGTCTCTGACAGCTGTTTCATGCACCTTTCTCTTGTGCGACGCTGAGAGCATGAGCCACAGTTAGTATGAACTCAGGGAGGTTGTTTCATTAAAGTCCACTGGTACTAGCTGAGAAACACCGAATGAGGGCTTACTTCTAGTTTCTCTGGTTGTTTTTCTCAATTATGTTTCAGCAATCTCAGTTATTTTTAAAGAAACATACAGCATCGAAATGCTTCTTTGGGTATTTATTTTATCTGTCTTAGATTTTAAGAGTGGACATAAGAAATTCCTGCCTTTGAGACTTTTAAAAGACTATTATGAACAAAAATATCCAGATCTGTAATTGGAAAAAAATCGTGGAGTGCTGAGAATATTAGTTTTTGAAGGGAGAACAAGCAGGTTTGTGGCCTCAGCAGCAACAGGAACAAGCCCTGGTTGCCTTGAAGTTTTATCCAGCAGAGGGCAGCGCTGCACACAAAAACAGAGGGACCAGGACAGTGACATTTGAATTAAAGACATTCTCCAACTGATTAAAGCCCCTCTACAGATTCTCTCATTTAGTGAGGCTTAACCTGTTTTGGCTTACTGAGATACAGGCTTAAAGGTGGAATGGAACTTGAGAATTGATATCCTGGTCTCACTGGCGTGCTCATAGAACTTGCTCTTCTCAGCGTTTGGCGTCTTCCTGTCATCAGAACTGTTCAGTGGTTTGTTAAACACGCACACACACGTGCACGCACGTGAGCATGTCTGTGCATGTATCTGTCTCTTTGCACGGGCTGTGGCACGCACACCTACACGCCTGTATATGGATCTGTTTTCTTGCAGGGGCTGTGAGTTTGGAATAAGAACACAATCCAAGTGTTTGAAGCAACGAACACCTCCCGGTGATTTGGAACCCCGAGTTGCCTTCTGAAAGGTGTGCCACTGCTGCTCTGACTCACTCCAAGTGGGGAAGAGAACACAGTCATGCAAAGATCCCCACTAGCAAATGTAAATCTTCTCTATTTTCCAAAGCACACAGAGAGAAGCACACATTCATTTAAAGAAACAGATACTAGACTTTCGTATAGATGACTTGTTCCAGTAATTTTTTTTTAGTGCATTAACTTGATATAAAAGACATCAGGGGTCTTTAAACAATACTGCCAAGACTTTGATAAGGGACTCAAAAGGAACATCACCTTACCTGGCTAGCCCAGTTTGGAAAGCTACGTGCCAACCAAGGTGCTTCTATAACAAGAGTTGGCACTGCCCCCAAGCTCAATAAACCTGGAGCACCCACCTGGAAGTCGGCAGTCACGGAGCCCCCACACACGTCGATCAGCTCTGTCATGTCATAGTATGCGTCGAATGTCCACACGCAGCTCTTGAGGTTCAGATGTCTGTATAGCTGGATGGTCTTGGGCTCCCGTACACTTGGGTCAAACTGGAAGGGGCGGTCATAGCCAGGGCCCAGGGCAGTACTGTGGAAACCTGCATCATCCAGGAACCCTGCCTCTGCGGGGGAAGGAGGGAGGGGGGAGGGAACAGGAGCTGGTCTGAGCATGCCAGGAGGCTGGGCAAAGGGGAGGTCATGAACCATCCATCTAAGACTATGGCTGGATCTGCCATGGCCTCCCAGTTAGGTCAAGAGGAGAGCTTGTAAGGAGCTGAGGCCATGACTCAGCAGGTGACGTGCTCCTTTCAGAATATGCATGAGGACCCCATTAGGGATCCCCAGAAACCACGGAGAAAAGCCAACATGAAGGCATGGGCGCATAGTCCCAGTGCTGGAATATGGAGACATATGAGCCCTCGAAACCCACAGGCCAGCCGGAGAGCAGCAGGCTCAGTGACGAGATGCTATCTCAAAAAGTAAAGCTGAGAATGACTGAGAAAGACCCCTTTAGTTGAGCATTGGCCTACATCATATGTGTACAAACACACACATGCAGATGAACATGTGCACGTAATATAACCCCCCCATACACACACACACAAACACACACACAAACACACACCAGAGACAGGGACTGAGAGAAACGAGAGCGAGAGTGAGAGAGAGAGAGAGAGAGAGAGAGAGAGAGAGAGAGAGAGAGAGAGAGAGAGAGAGAGAGAGAGAGAGAGAGAGCGCACTGGTGCTAAATGGGGCACTGCCCCTCTAAGAAACCCAGGTACCCAGGAGAAAGAGTGGACAGAGAACACAGCACCATGGGTGAGTAAAACAGTGTTTCCATGCATCCAGTGGCCCACCACTGGGCCTGATGACACTGCTTTGCTATGCGTAACACTCACTGGTAAATGACTATTTTTAAGACTAATTTGAAAGACAGTTTTTAAGTAGAACCATCAAACCAACATCCAATTTCCTTTTTGTCTTTCCTCCAATAGTTTCTGAACTCCTGGGGGGTGGGGGCAGGGCATCTTATTTAGTACATGGCTTGCTAATGATGTGTAACTAAACGTCACCTGCTGTGGGTCAAAATTACTGGATCAAATGCGGACATGCCTGTGAACTGTACTAAATTACAGAAGACAGCCGAACATCTGAGATATAATTGCTTTTTTCACATTTTGTGTGTGTGTGTGTGTGTGTGTGTGTGTGTGTGTGTGTGTGTGTGTGTGTGTGTGTGTGTGTGTGTAAGACCATGGCCTGGGGGTCAGAGGACAACTTGTGGGAGTCAGTTCTCTCCTTCCACCACGTTGGCCCTGAAGGCCAAACTCATGTCACCATGGTGTGAAGCAAGGGCCTACCCTCCACCCTCTGAAAGCCTGGCTGGCCCCGGGATATGACTTTTATAGTACTAAAAGCAGCCATCGTATTTGAAAGAGCTAAAGCATCTCAGAATGTCTGCCACCAGCAGCCAGCCCTTTGTCCCACAAAGACTGGGAACTCAACTGACCTGTGATGAATTTAAACATTTTTAAAAAAATCAGGGCAAGGTAGAGATTTTCAGTTTTTAATCATACCATTTCTTTTGTTGCCTATGTATTGGGCCAATTAAACTTTCACCTGTAGTTCAATGGTTTAAGAATAATTTGCGTTCGGCTAATTCTACTGTACAAAGACCACCACTGCTGAAAACGACACTTAATAAATATGAAAGAACGGATGAATGCATTTCTGTCTTCAAAACCGCTGTTGAGTGAGTCACCGGCAGTAAAGCAGTGGGGGTGGGGCAGGGCGGGGAATGACATCCATTTCATGTGTACTTGCCAAGGTAAAATGGAAAACAGGCTGGACTTTCTGAAAAGTGATCCGCCTGCTGTGGTAAACACAGACGCACAGCTTTTAGCTGCTGGCTTCTTCAGGCCCTCTCATCTGCTGCTGAGCGTCCACCCAGGTCAAGTTCTGGCTGCGACAGGCCCATCCCGTGGCAGTGGAGGCGGGCGATACAGGGTTTTCTCTGGCTTTTCTGTCCTTGCTAGGTTGCAGTGCAGGTGGACATATCCTTCTGCCTGACCCTGCTGCTTCCCCGTACCATCAAGTAGGTGTTGATCTCTAGAGAAGACTGTGTGCTCTAACATGATCTCAGTTCTCGCTTTTACAGTACCCACCCTTCGGTGGCTAAGATCGGTTCTTTCTCTTTCTAAGGATGTTGCTGTTGTGGGAGCCATCATGAGACTAGGATGGTCTCCCTCAGTGTCGATGTCACTAGTGTGCACCATGAGGGTATTTTACATGTAGCGTCACATTCAACGCTCCCAATGTGACTGGTAGAAACAGTTACTTTCATGTCAGAGATATAGACACGGTGGCTGAGAGGGGTCAAGCTACTTCTGCAAAGGTCTGGAGCAGTGGTTCTCAGCCTGTGGGTCATGACCCTCAGGGGATTGAATAAACCTTTCACAGGGGCCACCTAGATCATTGGAAATATCAGATAGTTACATTACGACTCGTAACAGTAGCAAAATTACAAATATGAAGTAGCAATGAGAATAATTATAAGGTTGGGGGTCGGCACAGCACGAGGAACTATATTAAAGGGTCGCAGCATTAGGAGAGTTGAGAAGCACCAGACTAAAGAAAGGACAGGCTCTGCATCTAGGTTAATTGTATTGGAAAGTCCCTCGTTTTCCTGTTTTCTTCAGTTGTGCTACCCCTGTTTCAATGCTTTCTAAGGAGGAAAAATTCATATAGAGTTGAGGGCTAGAAGCCACGAGAAATCTAACCCTCCCCACCAACTCCCGCCTCCAGAGCAGGTACCCAGGAGCAAACTCACCTGAGAGGCCTCGCAGGTCACGGGCGGTAACTAGATTGGAGCAGACGTGCTGGTGTCTGTAGATGGACTCGGACAACAGGAAATGCAAGTTGTGCAAGGGCATGGTGGAGATAAGGGGTAGCATTCCGTCCTGGTGAGGGATCTGCACCGAGATGTGGATTCTAGGGAGAGAGGACAGGGCACGAGCTCAGGTTGGCAGGCTGCAGCAGCCACCTGAATGCATCTTCTGTCATCGCCTCATTGTCTCTGCCAGTGAAGGCAGCCATCTTTTTCTTCCCTTCAAGTTTTCCATGTAGGATTTATATCTGAACGTGAGAGTGGAGATGGACGCGGCGGGGCTGTTTTCACTCCTAATGGATCCTCGCGAGTCGTGGAAATCAGAAGCATAGTTTTCCTTCCTGTACAGGAAAATGTACACACTTTCTGCCCCCACAAAACTGGGGAGGAAATTAGGATGCGCTTTATGGTCTGATTGCTGTTTTAATTGTTTGGTTTTTTTGTTTTGTTTTGTTTTGTTTTACTGCTCTAAAAACTGGTGTCTCTTACAGTCAGGTGCATTTTATAGTCTGAAAGATACAGTGACATCACACTCACAAATTACTTTAAAGCTTCCTTTCGCCATAAGGGTTCATCTCGTTAGGAGCTAAAGGTGGTGCAGTGGCCGTCCCCACTCTGTCTCCATGCACACTGAGGGCTGACATGTTTATATGCCTCTTCACACATGTGTGTCATGTATGTTGTGTGTATGCATAGTTACATGTGTGTGGGTGTGCAAGCACACATGCCTCATGCACCCTTGAGGAAGCTGGAAGCTGGTGTCAGGTGTCTTCCTGGCTCTCACTCCACTTCAAGGCGGGGCCTCTTGCTGAGCCTGGAAGCTCACTGGTTCTGGTAGCCTTAGCTAGTCAGTTTGCCATGGTGAACCCCAGTCTCTGCCTCCCGAGTACTGGGGTTACAAGTGGTTGCAACAACTGCTCAGTTTTTAACATGGGTTCTAGGGATCTGAGCTCCATTCTCCATACTGTGTGCCAAGTACTTTAGCCACTGAGCCATCTCCACAGCCTGTTAATATGCTTTTAAGCATTTACTTTAATGATGATGAAGAAGAAGAGGAAGAAGAAGAGGAAGAAGAGGAAAAAGAGGAAGAGGAAGAAGAGGAAGAAGAAGAAGAGGAAGAAGAAGAAGAAGAAGAAGAAGAAGAAGAAGAAGAAGAAGAAGAAGAAGAAAAAGAAGTTGAATGCTTAATATTTAAGGCCAGTTTCTTCACTCAGCCAGATGCATGCTGCTAACTACAGTGTCTTTCTCCATCTAAAAACAGTCATCTCTTGCCTCTTTCCCTCCAAGGCCCCACACCTTGCACTCCCTTCTGACCATCCTCAGCTTGCAGCAACCTTTCCCTCAATCTCCGAGCTCAGCCCTGAGAAGCCTTTGTCCCAGGCTGTCAGTACCGTATTTCTTCCAACTGCTATTTCTTGCATGCTTAGAGACTCCCCCCACTCTGAGGACAAGGACCATTTCCTTCATTGCTCTTGCCTTTGCAGTGCATGTAGAACACAATTCAAAATAAAATATGAGCTTAATAAATATTGGTTAAAGCCCGGGATGCAAGCTGAGCTGTACTTATGGGCTGCGTTTGTTTTCATTGCACAAGTTTAAATTTCCACACAGCTTATTGAGAGTTTGTTGGGCTTTGCGTTTCTAAAGCTTATGTGTAAGCTTGTTTTTTTTTTAGAGGAATCCAGACTTGGGATGTGAAAGAGCATGGCTTGAGGGGGCCAGTGCTCCCATGTTCTTCCACTACTGCTCCTTGAAATAAATGGTACTCTGTTGAAATGAAGAGGGATTTGCATACGCTTGGACCCACTCCATTGTTCATAAAGGTAAATGCTTAAATTCTATGAAGCTTAATGAATATGTATGACATTGGAGGAATTCTCTTCAGCTATCCAAAAAAAAAAAAAAAAAAAAAAAAAAAAAAGAAAAGAAAAAGAAAGAAAGAAAGAAAGTATCCATCTCTCATTAAAATTATGGTGGCAGAGGAAAAAAAATAAATCCAGTGACTTGTAGTTTGGACCGTGTTATTTATTGCTCTTTGGTTCAGCATATATTCAGCAAGAGTGTCTTGGGGAGCAGAAGCCCTGAACTAGATGGAGGAGACACAAAATAAACAATCACAGTCCCTTCTGTTAAGGGTTTCCGCATCTACCATGCCACACGGATGCTGAGAATGGTGACAACACACTGAAAGTGGCACAGATGGGTATCGGGGACCTCTGCATTAAATTGGAGGGGACGCTGAAAGCGTTCCTAAAAGAGGTGCTGTGCGTGCCACATTACAGAACAAGAGGACTTAAGTACACAGCAAGTGGAGGGAGAGGGAGAGCTGAATTGGGGCCCTAAAGCACAGAACCCAAACGTATTTAAAGACGTTGGGAAGCAAAGCGATTCTCTGCAGGTGGCAGGGCGAGTGAAAAAGCACGAGATGTGATGAAACAAGGCCGGCCAGAGAGACAGGCAAGTGGCCAGACCTCGAGGGGCCTTTGAAGGAAGCTTTTCTTCTGAAGCCTTAATTACCACTATTATAATTTTGCAGAGGCATCTTTCACTGATCTGCCCTAGCTGGAAAACACAGAAGGATGCTTGGAATCCACTCACAGGGGAAGTCATTGCCTGACCTGTTCGGGTGCTCTTTGTGTTTGACGTCCAAGTATTTCAAGGTCGCAATGAAGGACTGCGCCTGGAAGCCTCGAGCTGTCCCAGCCACGACTGGGGTGTGACAGATAGCGCTGTCTGTTCCAATGGTAACAACGTTGCTCCTCAAAGGGGTCCCTACGTGGCCCACCTTGTCCACGGCCTTTGCCACACAACGCACGTGGAACCTCCGGCTGAAGTAAATGCTGTCTAGGACCTGTGGGGGGAAAACAAAGTATCACAGACAGGAACACGCTGCATAAGGACGCCTTTGTATCTGATGGGTATGATAAAGCAAGCACTGTTTATATATATATATATATATATATATATATATATATATATATATGTATATATATATGTATATATGTGTATATATATATATATATATATATATAAAAGATTTAGCTATGGAGAGCATCCATTCAACCCATGGAATGCCCAGCTGTTCATATATCATGTAGTCAATGATATTCACCATGAACCAGGCACTAGGGTCAGAGCAGTACATACTTGTAGTCTAAAGAATGAAGCAAGCGCCCAAAGACAGTCTACAGTAACTGTATCTACTATTCCCTTTAGGCTCGAGGCTCAGCCTAAGGATGACAGAACTGTTGCTCACTGTCTTCCAGCAGGACTCACTGGCCTCCAAGCCTCTGTTGCTGGGAATACGCTGCAGTGAGGTTAAGGCCTGGACACACAAGCCTCCACTCCGTCCCCTAATGACTTTTCTGGTTTAGAATCAGCCTTTCAAGAGTGGATGGAAGTGGCTAAGACAAAGAAACACATGATCCCTTCTTTTATTTATTTATGTATTTATTTTTAATAATTTAATTAACTTATTCAGATTACAACTCAATTGTTATCCCATCACTTGTATCCTCCCGTTCCTCCCTCCCTCCCGCTTTCACTCTGTTCCCCTCCCCTAGGTCCATGACCAAGGGGGACCTTCTCCCCCACTATATGGTCATAGGCTATCAAGTCTCATCTTGGTAGCCTGCCTATTCTTTCTCCAAGTGCCACCCGGCCTCCCCATCAAAGGGAAATGGTCAAATATGGGGCACCAGAGTTCATGTCAGAGTCAGTCCCTACTCTCCACACAACTGTGGAGAATGTCCTGTCCATTGGCTAAATCTGAGTAGGGGTTCGATGTTTACCGCTTGTATTGTCCTTGGTTGGTGCAATAGTTTGAGAAACTCCCCCTGGACCTCGATCCATCCGTCATGATGTTCTTGTAGGTTTCTAGGACCCTCTGGATCCTTCTATTTCCCCATCTCCTACATGTCTCTCAGCTACATGAGCCTTTCTTAGAAAGAGTCACCTCAACAGCAGCAGCTTCTCAGAGCCTTCCCTGCTGCCCTGGCATTCTTCACCACTGGCTGATTGATTACAGAGGCTAACTGGAGGGATTAGCTCCTGATCTTTGTCATTCAGATGCCCAATAAAGCTTCACCTTTTGCAGAAATCTGCTGACAGCATCCTGGCTTCTGTGTGTCAGATAGCTAGTCCTTCCTGAGTAACAGAAGCAGAGAGATGCCCACTGCTCGCCACAACACTGCAGAGGCCATACTGTCATACAAGCTAGAGGCAGAGACCTTGGCCTCAGACACCTCTTGTCCTTTGAACATCTTTCTCCAGATCCCTTCACATTGCCAGAAATGCAGAAGCAGGAGGGGCAAGGGTGGCACAGAGGCAGTGTAGGTCTCTGACACCTGGACATATTAGATGATGTGTGTACACATGGGACGTACAGGTCAGGGAAATTAATTAGTAGTTCTGTGTGCCTTAGACCTCCTATAAAGCAATGACATAAATGTAGACATTCCTCCCATGGAAACAATTTTCATTGAAGTCCATTAAAAATTAAAGAAGATTTCCCCATTAAACTTTTTTTAATTAGCTGCCACCTCTTTATTTATTTATAAATGGACTTAGTCTAGGAGGGATGTTAGGCATGTTACAAAAATGCATAAGCACAATGGTACTAAATAAATAATTGAGGAAGTGAACGTAAAGCAAAGGAAACTGGGATAAAAAGTATTAGTCACCAGTTCATCACAGGAGAAAAGTTATAGCTGCAGTGCTGTAAATGTAGTACCTATAAAAAGTGTTCTTTGGACTCCAATATAAAGGTCTATTAAAGTGGAATTAGATACAATATAATAAGTTGTTAAGTCTTAACTTTAAAAGGCTTTATGTCTCTCTCTTTCTGTGTCTCTGTCTGTCTGTCTGTCTGTCTGTCTCTCTCTGTGTGTGTGTGTGTGTGTGTGTGTGTGTGTGTGTGTGTACGTGTGCGTGCGTGTGCGTGTGCATGTGCACGCGCTGATACATTGGGATCTCCATCCTTGTCTTCCACCTTCTTTAAAGGCAGGGTCTTTTTGTTGTTGGCCACTGTCTTTCATGCTCCAAGCTAGCATGGGATTCTCTTATTTCTACCACCCACCTTACCATATCAGCACTGAAATGATGAGCTGCCGTGTCCAGTTTTTATTTATTTATTTATTTATTTATTTATTTATCCACTTTACATCCCAATCATAATCCCCCGCCTCTCCTTCCGGTCTCACCTTCCCTTACTCTCTCCTCTCCCCCATCCCCTACTTCTCAGAAAAGGGGAGCCCCCCACCAACCCACATCCTCTTCCCCTGTGGCCTGGTGAGGCAGCCCGCCAGGGGGAAATGATCTAAAAGCAGACAACAGAGTCCATTTCAGAGATAGACCCCACTCCCCTTCCTAGGGGACCCACATGAAGTCTGAGCTGCCTATTGGCCAAATCTGTGTAGCGGGCCTAGGTCCAACCATGCATGGTCCTTGGTTAGTGCTTCAGTCTCCATATGCCGCCCCCCAGGCCCAGGTTATTTGGCTCTGTTGGTCTTCTTGTGGAGCTCCTGTCACCTCCAGGTCTTTCTATCTTCCCTTCCCCCCAGTTTTCCACAAGGCTCCCTATGCTTCGCCCAATGTTTGGCCATGAGTCTCAGCATCTGTTCTGATCTACTGCTGGATGGAGGCTCTCAGGATAGCTATGCTAGACTCCTGTCTGTAAGCATAGCAGAGCATTGTTAATAGCATTAGGAGTTGGCTTTCTCCAATCAGGTGGGTCTGAGGTTGGGCCAGGCATTGGATGGAAATTCCCTCAATCTCTGCTATATCTTTATCCCTGAAGTTTTCATGGGTGGGTTGGTGTTTCTCTCCCTCCACAAGAAGTCCTATCTAGTTAGAGATGTCTCAATTCTGAATATGTATGCCCCAAATGTAAGGGCACCCACATTCATAAAAAGAAACATTATTAAAGCTTAATCACACATCGATCCTCTCACATTAATAGTGGGAGACTTCAACACCCCACTCTCACCAACGGGTAGACTAAGCCAGAAACTAAAGAGGGAAATAATGAAACTAATAGACATCATCAATTAAATGAACCTAACAGATATCTGCAGGACATTTCACTCGAACACAAAAGAATATACCTTCTTCTCAGCACCTCACAGAACCTGCTCCAAAATTGACCAAATACTCTATTACAAAGCAAGCCTCAGCAGATACAAGAGCACTGAAATAACCCATGTATCTTATCAGATCACCATGGATTAAAGCTGGATTTCAACAACAACAGAAATAACAAAAAGCCTATACACACATGGAAACTGAACAACTCCCTATTCAATGACCACTGGGTCAGGGAAGAAATAAAGAAAGAAATGAAAGACTTCCTAAAATTCAAAGAAAATGAAGACACAACATACCCAAACTTATGGACACAATGAAAGCAGTGCTAAGAGGAAAGCTCATAGCATTAAGTGCTTTCATAAAGAAATTGGAGGGTTCTCATACTAGCAAGAAGCAAACACACCCAAGAAGAGTAGATGGCAGGAAACAAACTCAGGAATGAAATCAATAAATTAGAAACAAAGAGAACAACTCAAAGAATCAATGAAACCAAGACCTGGTTCTTTGAGAAAATCAACAAGATAGACAAACTCTTAGCCAAACTAACTAAAATCAGAAATGAAAGGGGAGACATAACAACAGACATTGAGGAAATCTAAAGAATCATTAGGTCTTACTTCAAAAGCCTGTAGCCCACAAAATTGGAAAAGCTAAATGAAATGGACAATTTTCTTGATAGATTCCATTCACCAAAGTTAAATCAAGATCAGGTGAACAGGTTAAATAGCCCTATAACCCTAAAGAGACAGAAGCAGTAGTTAAATGTTTCCCATCAAAAAAAAAAAAAAAAAAAAAAGCCCAGGGCCAGATGGTTTCAGCACAGAATTCTACCAGACTTTCAAGGAAGCAGTAACCCCAATACTCATCAAATGATTCCACAAAACAGAAATCGAAGGAGCACTGCCAAACTCATTCTATGAAGCTACAGTCCCTCTGATACCTAAACACACAAAGACCCAACAAAGAAAGAATTTCAGACCAATTTCTCTTATAAACGTTGATGCAGAAATACTCAACAAAATACTTGAACTGAATTCATGTCCAGTTTTATGTGTGTTTTTGGGATTCAAACGCGGGCTCTCGTGTTTGTCCAGCAAGTGGCCTATCTAATAAGCATCTCTCAAGGTCTTTTGTTTTAATAATATAGAAGGCAATTTAAATTTGTGGTATGTTTCCCAAAAGAATGAATTTCCCTTACTCAAGTTGTACCAAAAACAATGGCTACAGTTGGCCCTGTTCTATTGGACTCTTTAAGAAATATAGTCTGAAAGTAATCTCTGAGGTCCAAAACTAGTCAGGAAAGTAGTTTCAGTGAAAACGCATAGACTTTTTGTTATGTGCTAGGCAGCCAGAGTCTGTGTTGAGCCTTTGTCTTGACTGCCTTGCTGTCTCTTTCAGAAAAACACCAACATCACTGGTGTGTAAAAAAAAAATCTGCTGTTGGGCACATCTTCCCAAGTTTGGGTAAACATCACTAGTCACCACTCTCTGGTGAGTGGTAGGTAGTGATGGGGGTCAGCTCTTTCAAATATAAAAATAAAAAAATCAAAACTAAATGAAACGAAACTAAAATGCCACTTTGCTCAAGGAGTGCCTTTTTGTGTTCTTCCACAGGGCCTTGCAAAGCACAGCCCACACAGTAAGTGGTCTATCCTCTGGTTAAAACTCACTCCTCAATGTGCGTCATCCCTGCTGGTTACGTGAAGACCTGTGAATAGGGTAGAAATCAGAATCCATGTCCTCAAGAAGTTTATACCAAAACACTTACTGCATGATGAAAAATACATAAAAAAGGAATGACTTAATGGTGCCCCTCCTGCAATCTTCACTTGCTTAATCATTTGTAAACCACATTTGTCAGAGATCTTGTCAAGTGGCTGAGTGGAAGACATGCTAGTTTATAGATCAGGTGATCAGGTGACTGAGAGAGGTCAAAAACTCCGTTATAATAAGTGGCTGAAAGGTCGGCAGACTCGGGATTTGCAAATACTCCAAAGATGACTGGCTTAGCTCTCTTTCTGTTATACCATGCTATTTTTCCCCTAACATCTAAGAATGACCCTGTTTGTTTTATTCCAAATGCCATGCACAGACTTCATGGAGTTTGACAAAGAAGAGCATCATCAGTTCTTTCCCTCGGGACAGGATCAGGCCGACTCACCTTGTGGTTGACGCTGGTGAATGGTGTGTTATCAGTGATGGTCTCAAAGGGAGACCGAGCCCCATTACCATCGGTGGGAGCAGCCACTTCCCAGCTGAACTGCACAGATGTTTGGTTGATACCAGCCTCGCTGCAGCGGTCCTTCATGACAGCATACTTTGGGAAGCGGGGGTCACAGGGAGTGACACAGACTAGTGGATAGCCGGGAGGTGGGGCTTTCTTGACTCCTTCCTTTGTCACCTCCTCCACGTGATCATAGTCAGCAAGGGTGACAACCTAGGAAAAAACAACAGAGCTTCAGGCTGGGTCCCTGAGACCCTCACAGCCTCCTCACAGGGGATCCATAACCCACAACAAGAAACTGTGCAGTTCTCTGCCTGGTAAAAACAAAGACACTGTGAGTGGAAGACATCCGCCCAGAAGCTTTATTATCCTGTTGACTGCATTCAGAAATCAGAGCTTTATCTCTTAGGTAAAAAGGTACTCCTTTTTGTTTTCACATTGAAAGCCAATTCTGTTATTAATTTAGAGTTCCTTTCAATTGTTAATGGTACGTAGAGGCACACTTGTCCAAAATAGGGGAAAAAACAAAGAAAGAAAGAAAAAAGAAGTATATTGTTTCATAGTCAAGTAAGAGATAAATTCTGAACTAATCATCTCTTTTAATACATAAGAGTCCAGCTAGGGGATTATCTGTTTACTTGACTCACGCATTCAATATCCACTGGTGACCTTTGTGCATTTTCTTATTGGTAAAGCCATTACGCTATTTTGTTCCTCCCAAACTGAGAAACACAGTGCCACATCCCTGTATGGACTGACTTCTGTGAATGCTCAGCATGAAGGACAATAGATATGTAGTAGGATTGCCTCCTTACTCTTCCCACCAAAGCAATAAGAAAATCAACTGAATTGCATTTTCCTTGTCAGGTCACTGTGGCAACTGCATGGTCTTGCCTCAGCAGTTGGTTCCTTCAGCCTCAGCTCTGTTATTCAGCATTTGGGACAAATAACTGTTTTGTGTTGGTGGGGGCCATGTTGTGCACTATAGGGGGTTACAGAATCTATGGGTTCTACCTACTGGACAGTCCTGGGACCCTGTGTGAGAGATGGACCAAGTTGTAATGTCTCCAGACATGGCCCATTGTTCTCTGTAGGGAGAAGAGGGAGGAGAAATCCTCTTGACTGAGTGCCAAGAATAAAGAGGGGACCCACTGGGGTCTACCTTCTCTCCAGTTCTCCTCTACCAGCCACTGAGACACAAAAGCACCATCCTCCGGATCAAGCGACTCACAATGGGTGATGCTGGCAATATGAGACTCCCCGCTGCCTCTTGGTCTAGGATTGTCACCGTAGCAGTGGTCACATCTCCGAGCACGGCTTCCACTGGATCATCTGGGCCAAGGACTAGAGAGAAGGACTCATGCCACTCTCGGTCTTCATTGGACAGGATCTCGACTTTGAAGAAGATTTGATCCACGCCTTCACCAAGGAGAAAGTGAAAGGGGCAAAGGCTCTGTCAGTGCGTGCACTGACGAGAGCGCGGGTCGTCATAACTCAGACATCACATTAAAATATGCCCTGTCCTTTCAGGGGCTCCTCACTGCTGATCACTGCAGACTCATCTCAGTGAGGAATCTGTTTTACAGAGCAAATTCTACCTGGTTGAGACGTGGCACTGCGGATTTACTATGCAGCACCATATGAGGATTAATGGCCCCTGCCTGACACAGGCTGGCTGTAATAAAAATCTATGATCCAAAGTACACTTCATCCTGGTTACAATTTTTTTCTTTTTGCTTAATTTTTCTTCCCCCTTTTCCTTGCGTGGCTGGGAGAGCCTATATCCAGGTGATCATGAAGCTATCCCCTAAGAAACAAAGGCTCACAGGCTGCCTATCAGGCCAGGCTTTGCTAAGAGGCTAACATGGAGGACTAGACGCTGGGAGGAAGCAGGCAATGGCTATAGAAATTCACTTCAACTCTTGCAAAGTGCGTGGCAGGGAGGACCTTTCCTCCCCTCCTTCTCACATCTGGTCTGTGCTGCTTCTGACCTATCTTCCCCTCTGAATCTCAAACAGGAAAAAAAAAAAAAAAAAAAAAAAAAAAAAAAAGAAAGAAAGAAAGAGGAAGGATGAGTAGAGGAGAAATAGTGCAGACGTGGCTCTACCATCCTAGAAAACACCAACTAGAGAATCAAGGGATGGAACTTGTGCTGGCTGGTTTTACGTCACCTTGACACAAGCTAAAGTCATTGGAGAGGAAAAAAACCTCAGCTGAGAAAATGCCTCCATAAGATCAGGCAGCAGGCAAGGCTGTAGGGCATTTCCTTAATTAGTGATTGATGTGAGAGAGCCCAGTCCATCATAGGTGGCGCCATTCCTGGGCTCTTGGTCCTGGGTCTTATGAGAAAGCAGGCTGAGCAAGCCAAAGGGAGCAAGCCAGTAAGCAACATCCCTCCATGGCCTCTGCATCAGCTCCTGCCTCCAGGTTCCTGCCCTGCTTGGGTTCCGGTCCTGACTTCCTCCAGTGATAGACTGTCATCTGAAAGTATACGCCAAATAAACCTCACTTCAACTTGCTTTTGGCCAGGGTGTTTCACAGCAGAAACGGAAACCCCGACTAAGGCAGAGCTGAAGGCTTGTAAAGTTCCAGTGAGATGTCAGAGATGTAAAAAACACCTATCTCGAACCTCTAGAAAGTCTGAACAGCGATTTCTTGCTTGCTGCATCACAAACGGTACCAGGATCTACATTACCCATTCAACTCCCTGACACCACCCGCGCCCCCAAGTTCTATTAAGACAATAACAACCAGCATGCAATTCAGTTTGGCATCTGGCTGATCCGCTTCCTCTATCACCGTGGCTCTCAACCTTCCTAATGCTGTGACCCTTTAATACAGCTCCTCATAAGCCATAAGATTACTTTTGTTGCTATTTCATAACTGTAATCTTGCTGCTGTTATCAATCATAATGTAAATATTTGATATGCAGATGGCCTTAAGTGACCCTTGTGAAAGGGTCATTCAACCCCTCCGCCAAAGGCAGCAACCCACAGGTTGAAAACTACTATTCTATCAAATCAATACGTCAGATAGTCAAACAGTTGCCTGTGACTTGGTTCTTGTCTTTCCCAGACTTATCACTATTTTTGTCCCTAGGACAAAGCAATAGGCTATGCTGTTTTCCAGTAGATGTAAAATCATTTGTATCCCTCAGATTCTGCTAAGCCCCAAGGTCCCGGGACAGTGTTTTCCACCGTATATTGAACGGTGTATGTGCATATGTTATATCTGTATTTGAAATCAAGTGTTGTTCTCACTCAACTAAACAGCAGGCTAACAAATCCTTTCCCATAAACCTAAATGCTCAGTCTGTTCTGCAGATAGGTACTTTTGCTTTTTAAACTAGCTAAGATGTTACATGCAATCTCAAATATATACTTAGTAAATGTTTTATATTATTGAAACTATTATATTCTAATTTAATACCTCAGCATAATCCTTTATTCAAATATAAGACATTTACCTCTCCATTAGGAAAACCCCAGCTAGGCAGTGGTAGTGTACACCTTTAATCCCAGCACTTGGGAGGCATAGAGATGGGGATCTCTGTGAGTTTGAGGCCAGCTTGGTCTACAGAACAGTTTCAGGACAGCCAGGGTTATGCAGAGAAACCCTGTCTCAAAATGACAACAACAAAGAAAAGAAAGAAAAAGACAATCCTATAAATGGACCTGATTGGGAATGGGATGGACAAGAGGGCAGTGGGGGAGTGAATATGCTCAATATCATTATATAAAGGTATAAAAGCATCATAATTAAATCCATTGTTACATATAACTAATAAATGCTGACACAAAAACAAAACAAACAAAACAAAAACCAAAAACCACACACACACACACACACACACACACACACACACACACACACACACACAAAGAACAAAAGAAAAGAAGAAAAGAAAATCCACAGACTGAACTTGGCACTCAATTACCAGGACTGAATTTCAGTACTCGGCTCTTGGGGTAATAGTCCACACCAGACTGGGCAGAGCCATCTCGAGTGCTGCACCGGATCTTGGAGGTCCTGTTTTGATCGCCTCTGCGGATGACCTTGATGCTCAGAACTGCAACGGCATCTGGTCCTGCAGGTTCCCGGACTTGGTATGCGGCCTCTTCAAACTCAATGGTGGGGGCTAAGAAAATGTGGGCGGGAAAGTAAGAGCAGGTTGGCAAAGCTCAAAGGATGAGACTTCCATGAAAACAGCGTACAGCAACCAGCGGGAACTGTTTACAATATCCCAGTCAAATGGTTGGCAATTATAACGATCAGGCAGCTTTTACTCCTGAGCAACGTTTGAGACAAAAGAACTGCTCTGGGCTCCTGTAGGTGCTATCTCTCACATGAGAAATGTGTCACGGCCAAGCTTCCAACAGGACACTTTAGTGCAAAGAATGTTTTTAAACTAAAGTTTTAAAATTAAAATTTGCACTATTTACCAGTCGTAGGTACTCAATCAGTATCTATGGATTGATTACATAAACAACTTTTTTAAGTTATGAGCTCTATATTTTTAAGGTTTAACATGGTATCTCACTTAGTGAGTTGTTAAATGTATCAACTCCATGGTTTACTTCTGGGCCTTTAGACATTTGTCTCGGTGTTTTAACCTCCTCTGTGCCATCTTTTTTCTAAGTTCTCAAAATTTATTTCAGTCAGTATAGTTAGTTTAGGAACACAAACTTTCTTAATTCAATATGCTTTGAGACACTATTATTTTCTGTTGGAAATGATTAATAGTAATAATTTTTTTTTTTACTCCCTCCTCCAATTCAAATTTCACAAGGAGAAGGTTAGGATGGTGTCAGGGAAGAAGATAAAAAATAGGAAGATCAAAAACAGTTACTTTATATCATCTTAGTGCGTTGGAGAATATTTTAGAAGTTTCTCATCTCCGTTTCTTTCTGTCTTAGAAAGTTTCCTCTTGACTTTACAGTTTTAAGTAAGAGGCTCTTTGAAACACTGGGAGGCTGCTGGGCAGGGCGAGTTTGCTACATTTTGAATCTTTGACTTTCATCCATATTTGCATATGTACATGTGGGCAGATGCCCGTGGAGGCCAGACACCGGGCCTTGGATCCCTTGGGGCTGGGATTTGAGCAGTCAGGAGCTGCTCAAAGCAGATGCTGGGAAACAAACTCCAGCTTTCAGCGAGAGCAGAATCTTCCCTGCTGGGCCACTTGCCTTGTTGAGTCTTGATCATCTGGGATATCTATGGGTCTGAGAAAGGGTCACCTTGGGGTTGAACTTAAGCTTGCAGAAAGAGTTAATTCAACTACAAGGCTGTGTGTGTGTGTGTGTGTGTGTGTGTGTGTGTGTGTGTGTGTGTGTGTGTGTGTGTGATTGTGCGCATGTGGAGGCAAGAGGTCAACCTCAGGTGGTGTTCTCCACGAGCCATCTCCTTTTTTCCCTCTGAGGTAGGGTCTCTCACTGGGACCTGGGACTTCCCAGCTAGGTTAGGACGGCTGGCTAACAAGCCCCAGGGACTCTGTTTCTTCCACCTCCCGCACTGTAATTAAAAGTCCATCTGGCTTTTTGTGTGCATGCCGAGGATTGAACTCAGGGCTCATGCTTGGGAGTCAAGCACTTTACCAACTGAACTACCTTCCCAGAGCGAAGGCCAGCCTTCCTTATTGATACCCAAGTTGGCTCCTGACTTCTCACTAGGAACACTGGGAGTCCTACCACGCTCACAGTAGTTAAGAGCGCAGATTCTAGAATCCAACAGATTGAGGTTCCTACACAGTGTCGCTGTTAGAGCTAGGTAGCTAAAATGCGAGTTAACTGCTTTGCTGATGCTCGGCTTCTTCACATATAAGGTTGGTGACATCTACTTCAAGGATCATTGCCAGGACTAAGTAAAATAAGCTAATACACACAGGTAACCAGTCCACAAAAGCAGGGTGTACTATTATATAGCCACCTGTTAAAGTCATCTAATTTAGTAAAATAATGATGGTTCAAATTAAAACACAACATGTTGCCACTCCACTCACAAGCCTTGTGTGTTTTCACGCAGCCCCTTCTCCACGGTGCAGAAAGCTGTTTGACTTTGTCAGTGTGAGAAGTCAGTAAGAAACCAGACTTTTCCAGGTTAGTTTTTAGGGCTCAAGTACTTCTGGCTGCATTTCCAGCCCCCTCCTGACCTGTGGTGACTCATCCTCTGCTTTAAGATTCCTGTCCTACCTTCTAACCATATATGTGTTCTTCATCTTTGACGATGTGAGGGACGATGAGATGAAGAGGGTTCCTGTGAACTTACTGGCGACCCACAGAAGGTGACCGTTTGCTACAAACTTTCTGCGTAAATGTTCAGAGGTTTCATAGGCAGGTACTTTTCTAGAACTTTTCCTTTCCAAACACTAGTACTATGGGTCAGCTCTCTGTCCATGTCCCAGCAACCTTAGCGAAGCTAAAAGGCTGTCTCTTATGTTACCGTCTTCGTCATTGGAGATGGTGACAGTGGCCACGCTGTTCTTCCCAACTCTGGCTCCACTCCAGTGGTTTCCAAGAGGATGGCCGAGGTAGACCCTGAACTGCTCCTCCGGCTCAAACATGGAGTCATCATGGATGTAGACAGTGCAGTTCTTTGCCTACGACCAACACACAAGACATAGCTAGCCTTGTAGCAGTAAAACAGTGGTAGTCAGTTTTCCTAGACGATATGTTTTCCCTCTTTGTAGCATCAAAGAATCGGCACAAACTTAAAAGTATCTCCACAATTTCACTTATAAAATAGAATTTTTAATTCTAGCAGTTTGTGCCTGACGAGGACGTACCTGTATGACAAGGCTTGCATTATGAAGACATTCCAAACCATTTGAAATTTCTGGCGGCACGTTATGAAAACCAAGTCAACACAACCAGCAATGAACCAAAAACCTGCAACCCTAGTGTGCTTTCCCACATGGTTATCGGGGCTAATGGAGACGTTTGTACACGTAACGAAAGGCAGATGACTATTGAACCGGGGCTATCAACGTGGCTCTTCTTCCTGGAGAGTTAAATACATTCCTTTTCCTTTGTAAAAACTGAATAATTTTCTAAGGAATTCAGAGAGGCACCATCTTAGATTAAAGATAATTTTAAATGCTGAAGCACTTTCAAATTTGCTACCAAATAGTGTCGCGTCTGAACATTCCAGAGAACTGCAACCTAGAAACAACCCAAGTTCTTGGAGGTGGGAGGAAACCAGGTGTTTCTCAAACTGAGTATTCTCCACTGAGGACCATGTTTCTGGGAAAATGTAAACCCAAATCACATTATATATAATATATACATACATATACAGCGTATATCATATGTTATAGCATATTACATATACAGCAGCCTTGGCAGTAGAGTCATGTGATAAGAAATGGGACATTTGTCATATGACCACTTTAAACTTCCTGCCCTGACATAGGCTATGTGCGGGCAGGGAGAAGTTCTAAACCATACTTTCCAAATCATGACAAATGGCAAGACTTCCCTGTGAACATTTGTGTGTGGCTTCTTAACATCGTTTCAAATTCCTAAAAATGGCCTTCCCCCCCCCTTAAACATCTTTCCTACAGTATGAATTCATTATAGAATATATGAATTTAGTAGTGACTTTTCAGTCTTTTTAAAAAGACATTTTGGTAAATGCCAACTCTAAAGACATATGCTTAATAAGCCAAAGAAAATGAAGATTCTAGAATTGCTGAAGAATTATGATAGATTAGTGTGTGGGTAACATATGGTCTATTTGATTTCTTTTATTAAATGAAAAGCTATTTCTTGAGTAGGCAGTGAGGTTTTTTGTTTTTGTTTTTTTTTTTTTTTTTTTTTTTTTTTTAGCTGAAATAAAATACATTCAGACTCAAAGCTCAGGATTGTATTTGTAGTATTTGAAGGTGTTCTTAAACTCAGGGTCTAACTTGCCACTAACAAAGTTCCAAAAGCTCGAGCGGGCCTTTGTGAGTCCTGAGTGTCTAGCTTTATTTATTTACTTTTTGTAGTGCAGATGAACAGAGGTGAGTCAGGAGAGCTCGCTAACAGGCGAGGTCTTCCCATGCCAAGTGCCAACGGACTAACCAGGGAACACGATTTTGGTAGATTTGGTTCCATCAAAAGGGAGCATTTCTGTTCAGCTAACACCATTACGGCTCATTTTTAAGAAGATAAAAAGGAGGCATATAATCATAAAAGTGTAAACTTGAAGTCATGCATTCAAAAATAAGCCTAAAAGCACTAGAGAATGTCATTTAAAACATGTTTTCTGGGGTCAGAAGTTACAGAAAAAGGTAGAGAGGAAAAACAGGGATTGCTGTGCGCTTTGTTTTTGTACACTCATGTAAATGAAAAGGTGTATAAAAAACATGTTCCTATAGATGGCTTAAAATTTAGACTTAACAAATAAATATCCCTTATACAATTATATCCACTAAATTATAGTATTAACATAAATTATATTAGAGCACATCTTTGTTTTAAGTTTTATATTATCATAGTAATTTCTGTCTTTAAAAAGTAATTTTTTTTCATTTTTTGATTTTTATGTGCATTGCTGTTTGGCCCACATGTTGAAGGAATTAGGTCTATTGGAGCTGGAGTTACAGATAGTTGTGAGCTGCCATGTGGGTGCTGGAAATTGACCTAAGCCACTTCTCTTAACTGCTCAACCATCTCTCCGTGCCCTATCATGCTAGTTTCTAAACCAATAAAATTCAACTACACATTGAAATTTGATATGTATAACAGCAAGAACAAAAATTTAGCTCCAACATGGTTAAAGTCAGTCTGGGTCATGGTGTATCACAGCAACAGAAAACCCTAAATGGTACCAGGAGAGTGGAGTACTGGTGGGACACGCCTGACCATGTGCTTTAAAAAGATCGTAAAACAGGGATGGAGAGATGGCTCAGCAGTTAAGAGCATTGTCTGCTCCTCTGGAGGACTTGGGTTCGATTCCCAGCACCCACATGGCAGCTTTCAAGTGTCTGTAATTCCAAGAGCTGACACCTTCACAGAGGCAAGCATGTAGGCAAAACACCAATGCACATAAAATAAAAATAGATAACCTATTAAAAAAAAGATCATAAAAGAACTTTGGAACTTTGGGCTAGAAAAGCCATTGAGTGTTGAGAGGTTAATTAGCTATTATTATGAGAACAAAGAAGACAGTGCTGAGAGCAGTGCAGATGATAGAGGCCTCACTTGTGACGTTTTAGAGGGAAGCCGACTCTATCTATTAAGGCTCTTTATATAATAATTTGCATTAAAAACCACTAAAAATAGAACCTTTGCTTTGCTGGAACAATTGCTACTTGGCCACCTAGGGCTGAAAAATCGGCTATAATTAAGAAGAGGCCAGCATCACTGAGGAGAAAATTCATATGTATATATATATATTTCTTCAGGGTCAGTACACAGAAGCTGTGGTCCAGAGGGACCAGGGCTGCACTTTGTGCTGGCAGCTGAACTTGGAATGCTTGAGTCTCTCAGCTAGTGCTGTTTTTGAAGGCAAGAAGGGATCACGAATAGTGCCTGAAGCTTGGCACTAGGAGAGGCCAGGGGAGACCATTGGTGAGGTGCAATCTTAGTTTGTAGCACAAGCACTGGTACTGAATAGGTCATGGAGAGAAGCTGACACTTGGCACCAGGTGGCAGGGTCACAGTCCTGGAGAGAGCCCAGGGGAGTTTTTTGGTGAAGGTGAATCCTGGCTGTAGCGGTAACACCAACATTTAGAGATACCAGTAACATGGGGCTACCAGCAAGGACTGCCAAAGCTTTGGGGTGGAGCTGGCCTGAGCCTAGTGGATGGTGAGTGAGTCCCAGATGTTAAACACCAACTTTTTTCACTGTTGAATCTGGTTTTTGCTCTGTTCTGACTATAGCTGGTTCCTTGTTCTTCCCTTTTGGAGTAAGAAAGTATTTAACTTATTATTTTATAAGAGTCTAAATTTGAGACTTTGAAATTCTAAAGAAATTTGGATATCTTATAGAAACTGAACTTTGAAAGAGACTTTGGATGTTCTAAAGGGACTGTACTTTTCAAGTGTTTCAATTTGTAAAGACTGTGAGACTTTTAAAGGTCAGAGTGTTTTATATTGTAATTTTAAATATTACCACACCATCTCTTGTCAGCAGATGACAAAGGAAAGGGTCCAGTTGAATAATGGTGTGTGTTTGTGTGTCAAAGCTGACAACAGATCAACTGTACTGGCCAGTTCTGTTTTTGTTTGTTTGTTTGTTTGTTTTTGTCAACTTGATAAAAGCTAGATTAATTTGGAAAGAGGTCTCTCAACTGAGAAAATACCTCCACAGCACTAGCTAAGAGGCAAGCCTGTGAAGAATCATCTTTATAGATGGGAGGGACCGGTTCACTGAGGGTGATGCCAACTCTGCACAGGTGGTCCTGGCTGATATAAGAAAGCAGGATGAGCAAGTCATGAAAAGCAAGCAAGCCAGTAAGCATTATTCCTCCGTAGCCTCTGCATCAGATTCTGCCTCTAGGTTCCTGCCTTAATTTCCCTAGATAATGGATTAAGCTGGAAGATGAAATAAATCCTTTTCTCTTCAAGTTGCTTTTGGTCATGGTGTTTTATAATATCTGTAGAAAACCCACTTTTCATTACTCTAGCATAAATATAAAGGATAAATAATACAAGTGGCAGGAGAGGGTGCCCATGGATCACGATCTTTACATATTTCCAGTATGTTCTGGAAAGTTCTCCAGCATTCCTTATCCAATGTAGCATTTGTACATCCTAGGATACAGAATCTTTGCCCCTGGTTATAAATCTCTAAAGAAAATCTCACTGAGGTCGTGGAAATGCACATCAGTGAGGATGGACACTGAGGCATGACTTGTGGTGACAGGGGCTGTGAGGTTATTGGTGTGACCACTGAGATATCTTGCTATTCCTGAGGCATGCATGAGTGAAATAGAGCAGGTGCATGCCATGGAATATCATACGATAGCCAGAAGCACCAGATTAGACACAGACCTAAAGGGCATAGGCAGAACGTGAGACATACTGCTGTGAAAACAGCAAAACACTAAAGAATACAGCATAAAAAATTTACAAATAAATCAGGTAGGCAGAACAAAGAGCACTTAAAAAGATTTCTTATAACTATTTTTACTTATATATCATATCTATATTTGTGTGTGTGTGTGTGCATGTGTGCATGCGCGCGCGCGCGCGTGTGTGTGTGTGTGTGTGAATGCCATGTGTGTGCAGGGATCCATGGAGGCTAGAAGAAAGAGTTGGAGCCCTTGGGGCTGGAGTTATGGGCAGTTGTGACTGCCTGGGTGTTAGGAACTGTATTCAGGTCTTCTGGAAGAGCAACTGATCCATAACAACAAAAACAAAACAACAACAACAACAACAACAAAACACTTTTAGAGAAAAAAAATACAAAAAGGAGATAATGACAGCTGGAGAGATGGCTCAGAGGTTAAGAGCATTGGCTGCTCTTCCAAAGGTCCTGAGTTCAATTCCCAGCAACCACATGGTGGCTCACAACCATCTGTAATGAGATCTGGTGCCCTCTCTGGCAGGCAAGCATACATGTAGGTGAAACACTGTATATACAATAAATTAATAATAATAATGATAATAATGATAATAATAATAATAATAATAATAAATTTTAAAAGGAGATACTGATCAAACACAACAGGGAAGGAAAAGCATGAACAGCTCAGAAAAACCGTGGGAGGAGCTTTGCATAGAATGAGGACTGTGTGCCTTGAACCAAGGGTACACCTGACTCTGCCATTGAAACTGAGGCTTGAAAATGGCTATGGCATCAATTTTCTTTCAGTCATACCCCTGAGATACATGGGATTACAGAGAGCACACTTCTGAGATCACAACGAGATTCAGAGGCAGCCATAGCTGAGAAACACTGAGTTTCTCAGGTGCGTGGCTTTAACTTACTTTTAAAGGATGCACACAGCCAGGACATTGTTCAAAGTTGAGCAGTGACAGCCTCCTTGGTCCTGTGCTGGGATATGTATTACTGGGACAAAGACTCTGACATTAGAATCCCTTTCGCTGTTTAGGTAACATTGGGGGAGGTTTCTCTACTATGGTTTCAGACTAAGGCTGTACATTCGATTCACCTGGGCTTCATCTAAGCTTCCCAGCTCAATCAGGGATGTAAGATGTACGTGTTTGGCTGTAAGCAAAAACAAAGAAGACGCCCGGCCACCTGGAGCAGATCCCATTATTAGTAGCTGTGTCAATTTGTAAAGACCTGCGAGAGCCAGACCGCATCTAATTCATTTCGTGGACAAATCAAGGTGACAAGGAGGGAACTTCCTCTTCGAGCCCCCGTGAGCCCGCTTACCTTCTCCCCCTTCAGAAACGTAATCCGTGAAGAGTCGGCATTTCTTCTCTCTTCAAAGTCCTCCGTGGCCTGAGCTGAGTGGCTCTGGGTGTAGCACCTCACTGACGACTCGTAGCTCAGGTCCCCGCTGCGGATGATGGGAACGTGCAGGACACCCTGCTTCTCCTTCACTAGAAGCAAATCCTTGGCAAACTGCATGCTGGGAACTGGGCAAAGGATGGGGGAGAGAGAGATTGCAGCAAGGACAGCAGCGCTCCACCCAAGGCCGACACAAGATGCCGAAGTGCAAGTGGCTGTGGCTCCCAGGACACAATTACTGTCACTGTTATGAGTGAGGTTCCAGTGACCTCCACTTTATGCCTCATACCTTCACTCAGCTTCAGAATGCAGTTGCTACCTCCCATACGAACAGGGAACATGCCCAAAGACAACAGGGTAATAATGATTTGAATATGCCACATGGCCACTTCCCTCCTGTGACTACAATAAAGGGGAAAAAAATCAGGTTGGTGACAAATCATGGCTTCTCACATAGGTCCTGGGGTCAGGGAGATACCAGGGAAGAGCAAAGAAACAAAACAAACAAACAACAACAGCAACAACAACAAAACAGGCTTGATCTATTTAAAGGGCTTCAAGCTTCAAGATGTTATTTTAAAATTAAGCCAGAGATCTAGGCTTTTCTCCTAAATTAAAAAAATAAGTAGCAACAGTAAGCACAATGCTACACAATACTAAATTCCATATAGGTCCAACCTATTTGGAGCAAACAAAACACATGGATAGGGTGAACTGCACAGGCTGTAGGAGACCTGTCACTAGTGCTGTGGCGTTAGCTGCTCTTTGAAACCTGGTGATCTCACTTGGCTTTAGGAAGTAATCTTAGTGAATGGTGGTTGGAAACAAAGGAATTAGAGGAAACAGGCTTGACGGTCCATAGCGTCGGCATGGCAACGAGGTGAATTGCTTAGACTTTAAACTTGCAAAGCACAAATACGGGTATCTCACAGGACGGCTGAGGAGACATGGTAGTTAGTGTAGCGTAAGGTTCAGAGGAGTTGCTCAAATTTGGTAGGCTGAATGTATTTTGGTTTGCATGTGCCCCGTGGCTTCATGCTCCCCACCCAGGGAATCATTTTTCTCTCTGCAGTGCCCACTGCGATGCTCCACATTAAGACAGGCCAGCATTTGGTCGACTGCTGGTTATTAATTCCTCCACGAACAATGCAAAGAGTCAGATGTCAAAGCCTCCTGAGGTGCACTTCATGTTTAGAGCTGTAGGAAAGTGACCCCAATGCCACCACTACTCTCTTCTTGGCTGCCTTCTGCATGTGCCCTGCCAAACCTAAAGGAAACGGGTGCTGGGAGCAGTTCACCACTCTGCAAGTCCATTCCTACAAAGCTCTGTTTGCCTTCTATTGACTCTGGGCTAGAAGGGTTGGATGGAGCCAGGACAAATCCATCCTATTGCCAGAATTGAGCCTACTAGTTATCATTGATGATCTCGTAAAAAGACAGGAGCCGCCTCCTCAAACAATACCACTCCTAAGCGAAAATTAGTGACTGCATCTTAACAACGTAGGGGTCTGCCATTCAGCGCAAGGTTCTTGGCACAGGAATTATCAGCAAAGACACATTGCCACCGGGAGAACAAAACAGGCGAAGAAGCTCTGCCGCTCCTGGCCTATGTCAAAAGCTTCAAATGGGTATTTGTGGCTGGCTTGGCTTGCCTTAAGTCAGATGAGAAAGTTAAGGACTAAAGTGGTAATATGTTCTCATGCATTAATCAATGGCAGATTCTCCCAGAGCTACAAAGACTCCTTCCTTCCCCACCTTTGACAAGACCTTCGCTCTCACTTCTATCCCTATCTGTTGGGGATTGGAGGGAAGGAGACACTTCTCACTGCCTGCACAGAAAAAAAAAGAAGAAGAAAAGCCTTGTCTTTCAGAAAGCCCAGCCAGCAGGATGTAGGCAAGGGACAATGTGCAACAGCAGCAAGGTGAAGACAGAACAGGCTGTGCACTGTGCTGGCGGAGTAGGTCATGCTTTGTGGTTAGGGCGCTCATACATATTGATGCCATTCTGTCAATGGCTTTGCAGGCCAGTGCTGTGCTAGGAAGATGCAGCGCTGACCAGGAGGATGGGTTTTTCTAGGATCGCAGGGGCCCTCTCTTTGTACTGATGGGGTGCACAGATGCCAAAGAGGTTATTCTCCAAAGGCACCGGGTCTGTGAAGGGTATAATGCACATTTGCTGTACATGGCCAACATATTTATTTGCCTAAGTCTTGCATCCAGGAATAAAATCCAGGGCTCTGCTCTTTGTTCTCTGTAGCTGATACAACACTGAGCATGAAAGGTTCCATAGACACTATCTTTCTGATCATCTTCTTGGTCACTGACAAAGTGAACGCAGTACCAATGCCTGCCATGTGGTACCCTCTGTTCAGACAATGGTTAACTTGGAGAGTTAGCAGAAATTAACGAGTAAATAATCCTCTTAAGTTAATGAGTAAACACTACTCAATTGCATTGAGTTAATGAGTAGACACTACTCAATTGTATACCCAGGAATACAGTGATGTTAGTGGCTACAAAACCTTCCTTGTCTACCAGTAATATTCATATGCACATTAGAATCTAGTTTCAGAAGAGGGAGATAAAAACAAGGAAACCTTTTGTGATGAGTTCCTTAGATTATTAAGGTCCTGAATTCAGCACAGTGGGAAAAGATAGAGATTGTATCAGAGGGATGAGTGATTACACGAGAAAGGTGACCCACTGCACTTGAAAGGCAAGGGCTGACGTTAGTAGGTTCTTAAGTGACAGTGGACTTTGCCACCTAGAGGGCAAATGTCAGCTAAGTTGCATGAGGGTGGTGGGGGGTGGCAGCGAGCCAATACAAGGAACCAGACTATGCAACCAGGTGGGTTAGACATGAGTTTTGACTCTGGCTCCATCATCTCTTCACATGACCTTAAGCAAACTACTCAAACCTCAGTGTCACCGCTTGAATGGACACTGTGCAGGTCAGATATTGTATGTGCAAGATCTTTATACCCAAAAGTGTACAGTGAACGGCCTCAACCAAAATGCTCGATCATAAGAAAGAGCTGACTAGCATAAGAGGATGCTGCTGACTTCTACCCGCCGAGCACTAAAGTAAATTTGGGGAGTTCTTTTCTGGACATCAATTCTTGACTTAAAATAAGTGTAGTAGCCTTCCTAACATATCAGAGACATTTTGTTTTGTATATCAAATTCCTAAGATTGCAACCCCAACATGTATCAATTAAATATTGGGGAAAATACAAAAAACCTCTGTGTGTTCTTCGGGGTGTAATGAAGGTTGTATGTGTTACTGAAATCTGACCAGTTCATATAATAAATTATAGACGTGTCAAGAATAAATGAGCATGCAATGAACTGTACTGTGTTCCTGATTACCGAATTCATCTATATGGCATTATGTGAAAAGCAAAACTTCAGGGACAGAAAGCAGACATGTGGTTGCTAGTCTTCAGTTAGGGGAGAGAGAGCCAACAAAAAGCATGAGTGAATTGTACTTGACGTGGGGCTGCTCAACACCCCTGTCATGCTGATGCGTGTGCCACTGTTTCCGGAGCTTGTAAAAATCTTTCACTCTTCTATTGAACATTTTTTTTTCATTTGTGTAAGTTATACCCCAATAATTCATTTGTATATATATATATATATATCTATGTATATACACACACAAACATACATGTACATATATACATGTATGTAAATACACACATACACACATATAAATACACACACACATTCCAAGTGAAAATGCACAGCAAACATTGGGTAGAATGATTGTTTCCTGTGAGGGACCTAGATGATTGAGTGGTAGGGGTAGAAAAAAGACTAAATTTTCATAGTGTGTCATTTTGCCATTTGCAGTTTTTACTACTATATACATGATTATTGAAGAATTAAACAAAACATCAAAAATTATTCTGTGGCCTGTTTCTTCCTCTTTTAGGGGATTTTTCAACCCTGACTCTGTGTTCAGCCACTGGGGCTGGTGATAACTGTTCTCAAGTAGAAACTATGACTTGATCTTTGGCCTCTGAACCCATGTATAGATCTAGAATGTTCTGGACATACTAATTTCTTTCACTCCTTCCTGAGAAGCAGCTTCCGTGCTCACTCTCACATACCTAGGTGAGTGCATTTGATCACTACAACTTCTAGTCACTTGTGCACACCGCCTTCGCTCCTGCCAGTGGTACTTTCCTAAAAACGGCTTGTACCACCTCCTTCCCCATAACCACATGCTGCTTCCCTTCCAAAGCCCTTTGGCCAGGACATAAGGCCCCACAGGAGCTGACTCACCACAACTTCCTGTCACGCCTCTACTTGCCTGTTGTCTTGCTCAAAGCAGAGGCCAGCATTCCAGTTCCCCAAATATGCATCTTTCAATATTTTACACTTGTATATACTTATCTCTCCATTTGTAGCAGGCTTTCCTTTATTATCTGTGGCTAAAGTCCTTTCACACCTAAAGACTCCTTTGTAAAACCTGCTATTCCAGATACCAAATATCTTGAGTATAAGGCCTAATGCTCACACGTCTCTCTTCAGGGTATTGGCAACACGGATGTTTGTCTCCTCCACGTCTATGCAAGTGCACATGCACGCATGTGTACATGCATATGTATATATATATTTCATGAATGAAAATCATGAATGAAAACATGAATGACATACAATGTAACATGCATGAAAGTTTAGAAAATTTGCTTTAAACAAGCAGCAGGCACTGCTGATCTCTTACCATCCTGGAATGTGTCGTTAATTGCAATGACAGCCTGGAAGGGTTTGGTCAGTTCGGCTCCTTGTGCTGAGCCAAGGAAAAGCACGAATGTCTCCAGTCCTTCAATCACAGGGTACTGCGTGTCATCCAAGATGGTCAAGGTGCAGTACTGGAGGGGAATTGAAGCCGACTTCAGAGAAGGCTCCACACCCAGCATTGGCATCTTTCTTTGTGGTTATAAAGTGAGTGGTTTTTTTTTTCTTTAAATCCACAATATGATCATCTCATTACCATTTTCTTATAGTTTCTATTCTAAACTTGTAATGTTGGATATTTACTGGTCAAAAGATCACTCGGAGAGCTTTTAGGAGATCCTTTCATGAATTCATCCTTATATTTGCATGTGGGGTGTGTGTGTATAGGTGTGCGTGCATGTGTGTATGTGTGTATGCATGTGCGTGTGTGTGCATGTGTGTGTATGTGTGTGTACATGCCATGTACAAGTGTGAAAAGTGTGAAGGTGAGAGGACAATGTACAGATGATGTTTCTTTCCTTCTACCACACGGGGCCTGGGGAATCAAACTCACACCATCACTCACAGAGTGGAGGGCCATCTTGTCAACCTTTATTTGTATATATTTCTAGTGAAAAGAAGGACTGAAATGTTGTAAAGAGCTTTTTAATGTTTTGAAGAGATTCAGAAACCACCCAACGACATTATGTAGAGAGGGTCTAAACTGCATGTCTCCATAGGGCCCCTCCCCTTGGAGCTCAGGGAACCGCATGAAAGAGGAGCCAGAAAGATTGCAGGAGTCAGACGGGATGGAGAGCACCAGGTGGACACAGCCCATCGAATCAGCTAAACAGGGCACACATGGGCTTGCAGAGATGGAAGCAGCAAGCACAGGGCCTGTGTAGGTCTACCTCAGGTCCTCTATGTATCTGTTATGGCTGTAAGCTTGGTGTTTGTGGGACTCCTAAGAGTGGGAGCATGGTGTATCTCTGACTCTGTTGCCTGCTCTTGGGACTCTTTTCTTCCTGTTGGGGTGCCATGTCAGGCTTTGGTGTGAGGGCGTCTGCCTTGTCTTATCGTATCTTGTTTTGTTGTGTTTGGTTGTTGTTTCTTGCAGCCCAGCTCTTTTCTGATGGGAGAGGAAAGGGGTGTGGAACTGGGGAAGGGGAGTGGTGAGGGGAGCTGGGAAGAGTGGAGGCAAGGGAAACTGTGGTCAGGATGCATTGCATGAGGGAAGAATCTATTTTCAAGGAAAAAAGAAAAAAGAAAGTAAGAAAGAAGGAAACTGCACTAGCAACTGTAAGCCTGTTGACTCTGAGGTGCTTTGACTGTTGTGGGCTCACCTGTTCAGTGATACCCGGCCCAAATTCCACCTTTCTTGAGCTGGGGACATAGTCAACTCCTGGTGTGGCAGAAGCTGGGTCCGAGGGTCGTGTGGCACACCAGACAGACGTGAAGGTGGAAAGGTCAGTACCATGGCGGATAACCGGAATCTTCACTGTGCCTGAATCAGGGTAACAGATTTATTTATTTGATAAAAGAGGTTTATAATGTTCAACCTTGAGCCAAAAAGGAAAATCAGAGGGCGTCCCAGAGCACTCTTCCCTCCCAGAGCAACTGAGTGGTGACCTTCCTACTATGTCTAATCCAGCCCCACTGATGCTCCCCCTCCCCACAACAGGGCTGAGAAGTGTCACCACTGCCTTTCAGTGACACTAAGGTCGAGATGAGACTCCCAGGAGGGTCTCAAGTGGGGCAGCACTAACAAAATATCCCTTGGGGAGAGCAGGTTTCGTATGCACCCTGGGGAAGACCTTCCCCCAAGAAACATCTCAAGCCTATTTAAGGAGAAGAACCCTGAGATGAAAGCCACGGGCAGAAAAGTCAGTAACGAGCTCGGGGACTCAGGGCGCTCGGGGATGCACATTCTTAATGGAATATTTTAACTGGGTTGATTTTCTTATTTTATCCAGCAGCACACACATCATTACTTAAACCATATAGGTTTATTATCTTAGGAACGAAGTTCATCTTTTGGGCTACGGTGACAGCGTATGCGTAGCATCATAAAGCTGTTTAATTCTTTGCATAGCCGCAGAGAAAAGTTGACGTGAGAGCCCCACTCAACACCATTTTCTTGTATTGATATGTGAAATTACACATTGTCTTATCAGGGCCCTTGGTGCATAGTAAAGGTAACATGGTGCAACAGAAGGGCAAGGCTCCAATCCAGGTCTGCAACTGTGTTAGCTGCATAATCTTCTGTTTTGTTTTGTTTACACGAAGTTTTTTTTTTTTTAAAGAGACTTATTTGGCTGTATTCATTTTAACTGTATGAATGTATTGCCTACATGTATGTATATGCATCATATGCGTGGCTGGTGCCCATAAAGGCCAGAAGAGAGTGCTGGATGCCCTGGAACTGGAGCTTCCCAGTGCATTCTGGGAACCAAACCCAGGTCCTGTGTCAGAGCAGGAGTGTTCTTAAACCCTGAGCCACTCTAGCTGAATAAACTCTTGATAGTTTGGTTAACTTCTCTGGGCCTCAATATGCTTGTATATCTAATGTTATCTGATCCACTTAAGATTGAGTAAGAACACCCAAAGTATACATGGCATTGTGTTTGGCATTCAGTGTTTAAAAAAATATTAATTCTGGGAACAAGAAAGATGGCTCAGTGGTTAAGAAAGCTCATTGCTCACAGGGAGGACCTTATGCCATCTATGGCCTCTGAAAGACCTGCATACCACACACATAGACACAGACATGTGTGCACATACAAACACATACACTGGCACATAGACATACAGATGCGCGTGCGTGCGCGTGCGCGCGCGCACACACACACACACACACACACCTTTAAAAAGTGTTAGTTCCCAATGCAAACCCATCAAAAAGGTAGAAGACCTTGACTGCTACCAGCACGTGACAGACTTCGAGACCCTTAAGAGCCACAAGAAGGAAGGAGCCTCAACTCTAAAGCGGCAAAGAGAAGATTCATCACTGACTCCTTTGGGCTGACATATAAAACGAAAGAGCTCCATTGTGTAAAGACACTGAAACTTGGATGTTTGCTTCAGCAGCTAACAGTGTATGAAATAATGATCTACGTCCCCAATGAAGCATATTACTCCACTTCACAGGCCACAATGCTTAGCGCTGTAACATCCTCCTGGGCCACAAAGGCAGACCATGAAGCTCCAAGCCAGTGACCTCTCTGCAATTAACAGTGAGAGCAAACCAAGTGGACAGAACTCTGTTTTCACTACCTAACGCTATTGGTCTTAATGCCTGGTGACATGCAATGACCAAGACCAATAATAGTGTCACGAAGGAATGACATTGCCCATGTCTTAGGGACATTGTCAAACATAAGATGGAACCTGGATTTGGATAAACGATCAGGTGATGCTTCATAGAAACCCAGAGAGAGTCTTCTCCGTTACCTGCATCCTCACTGATGGTAAAAGCCGTGTTGCCCAGGGAAACAGTCGAGGCATCATTGGGACCACTAATGAGGACCTTGGCCGCTGCCAGCCTTCCGATGCGAGCATTGCCAGAGGGATCAGCCAGGGCTATCTCAAATTCCTCTTCCTCTTCATACTCGCTGTCATCAATGACCATGACATCACATGTGGCCATGGTGACACCGGGTCCGAATATCACACGACTCTCAGCAGACCTCCCTCTGGATTTAAAATCAGAACCTGATTCCAGCGCATAGAGGCTGCTTCCCATGGCTGACTTAGGGACTGTGTAGCAAATGGCAGAAACAGTGCTGCTTGAGTCTCCTGCAATGCACACGGAGAGAAAGGCCGTGCATGAGAACGAGTGCTTCCTAAATCCCAACGTTTCTAGTAACTTAATGAGCTTTTCCAGTCTGACGCATTCCATCACTACTTCTGCTCAAACTCTGACAGGCAACCTTCCTGAACTGCAGTTTCTATTACACCCGTGGTATAAACCGCTTGAGGATTTAATATACCCCAGACACTTCCCCAAATAACTTAAAATGGATTTCCTATTCTGTGAATTTTGTGCTCTGTTAATTCACAAGACTCATTGCCCGCCATCTAGGATCACAGCGGGTGGAGAGATAAGAGGCATATTTGGTACTTTAAGTAGCAAAGTAATTGTGTCCTGCAGGAAGTGAGATGAGCTCAGTTCACTGCCTTCCTGAAGAAACTTCTGTACTTTAGTTCCCCGAGAGAAACAAGCTTGTTTAAAAAAGGAAAGATGAAACAATACAAGCCAAGATAAAAAAAACAATATAAAAACACAAACGGCTGTGCTCATTAGTGTTGCCACGTCCCTTGGTGACAAGCTGCTGTAGGCCAGGTGTGGGGCTTGCCTGTCTTCCAAGTGATAGTTACTAAGACCCTGTGCTACCCAAAGTATTTATATCACTATTGCCCGGTCAGCAGGTTCAATGCCAAAACCTGACATCATCATTTACATCCATGTGGTCTTGAAAGGATTTCATCCCTACATATTTTAAAGTTGCTGGCATTGCACAGTCATGAACCCACAACATCTTTGTTTTGAATGTCCAGCCTTCATACATCGTTCTTTACTTCCCCAAGGGGGTATATTTTTAATTGTAATCTTATACTTACCATCCGGGTAGGGAAACCTTTAAGTATATTTTCTGCCTTTCAAACCCTGAGATTTGCACAAATACAACTTTTCTCCTTGACCACAGTTGGTAAATATTTTATGGAGTGGGTGATTGATTAAAAAGACCAAGTTAATGAATAATTTGCAAGGCTAAATTTAACTAGTCTACACTTCCCCTTTAAGAATAAATAGAGCTCTAACTACATGCACTGAGAAGAGAGGCCTTCTGATAATGTCCCATTCAGGTGGACTCACCACTACAGTTGCTCTGGGATTCAGTCGGTTAATATATGAAAAAATATATACAAAGGAGTTAATGTGGAGCCTGAGCAGTCTGCACACAGAAGAGGCTCAGTGGGTGTTAGCTACAATCATAGCTCCTTGTCACCCACATCAACAACAGGAAGGAGAGCAGGCTAGCAAGAAGAGACTTGATACCCTATGAGCATATATGGGGGGAGGAGGTCCCCCTCAGTCACAGACATAGGGGAGGGGAGTAGGGAAAATGGGAGGGAGGGAAGAATGGGAGGATACAAGAGATGGGATAACCATTGAGATGTAATATGAATAAATTAATAAAATAAAATTAAAACAGACCTTTTCTTTCAATAGGTGCAAACAGAAACCCAGCACTCTCGTTGACCCGGTAGGTCTTCTTATCAAACTCCAATGTGGGCTCATCCTCAGTGTCGTTGATAATGACCTTCGCCTGGGTGACCTCTCCTAGCAGGGCATAGGCCGGCATGCTGAGTTCCACAGTGAAACTTTCTATATTTTCAAACACATCATCATCATTGATGACGATGGTGCAGGACTTGGTGTCCTCTCGCTCATCGAATTGCACCTGTCAAAAAAAACCCAAAAAACCAAAAAACCAAAGGAGTTAAACTGCGAGTTACCTCAGCATCCCATCCCCCGGTTTAGTTCCTCAGGAGTATGTGAGAAAGAAATCACCCAACTCGAGTTGGCAAAGAACTGCATGAAACCGTTGGGCTCCTTCATCTCCAACTGCTGTCCCGCCCATGACACTCAGACATCTCTCCCTGCTCTTCATCTGAAACTGAGGCTAGTTTACTGGGTAGTCATATGGAAGGCAAAGAGACATCCTACAAACGGTGACTAGAAAAGTGGGTCGCAATTATTGGTGTTCTTTTTTTATTAACAATTATCATTTCATTGTATGTCAGTGCTCTTTCTAGTTTTGGGCAAGTTTGACCAGAAAGAACTCTAATTTTGGAGTAGGAAGCTTGAGTGTCGGACACTGATAACCTCTCAAGTAAGTTAAAGTTATGAAAGTTTGTGAGCACTGAGTATTTATGCAATTCATAATAAGACTTCTTCTACACTAGCTAGTATTAGGAAGACTAAAAAGAACTATATCATGAAAATGTTAAGGCATTTTAAAGCACAACATAGATATATCCCCTGCCATGGCTATATTACACATATAATTAAAAATTAACAAAAAAAGTCTTGTTACATTGAATAATTGAGCTTGATCTAATAAAATTTCACTTAACATACTAGGCTAATTTGACTTTATATTTGGCTAAACCTTTTGCTATAAAATGGGCTAGGACTATAATATGAATGAATGTGGCAGGTACAATACAAAGAAGTTACGTTTTGTGCACATAACTGTCAATGTAACAAGAATTGCCTTGGTTATATCTTTGGCTAAAACAAGTAATGAATGCATGAAAAAGAGAAGGGAGAAGAAGATACAGAGACAAAGGCAGGGGAGGCACGAGCAATGAATACAGTGAGGATGAACTGTTCAAATATAAAAAGAAATAGGCACTTGTCCAAACAGGAGGAGTGAGAAGTGGACTTGACCTCTTGTTTGTGCAAACTGAGGCCATTAAATAAATACAAAACCCAGTCGGAAGCCTCTAAGGAAGCCAGATCTGAGAAAGACATAATTTGAATCAGTCACAATTAGTGCATACCTAATCAACTGATCAAATTGAGTTTTTGCTAATCTCTGTATTTGAAAATGTCCTCAAGAAAGCAAAGCGCTCATCAGATTTCTGCTTAAGATCTGGAACACGCTGACAGCCCTTTGTCTTTTCCTGGAAAAACGTGGCATCCCTTTGCTGAGGCCTCCTTCTCTTCTCTCTTCTACATTCTAATTGGACATAAAAGGCTTTCACTTAGTCTTGCTGATTTCTGAGCTCAGTGAAAGGACAAAGCCCACCGTGCTTTACAGAGATTTAACTTCTGAAATGAAATTGACTTGAAACAATGGAAGAAATACCCATTAAAGGCAAGCACTGTACCCTATAGGAGAAAAGGAGTTAATTATTCAGCTCTACCCCTAACTCATGCTGAGTATGTGCTCTACCATGGACCACTCATACCCAACCTCCTGATTCCCCACTCTCCCTTTTCTTTCTCCTTATCACCCTGGAGATAAAAGAGATGACCTAAAAATTTCCCTGTAGCCTAGGGCTTAAGGCATCTTATACTCGACATGCCCAAGACAAAAATCCATACACTAAACTTCATCAAACTTGCTCTTCCTGGTCACCCTCTCAGAGCAAGGGGCAGTATCACCTTTGCCTGCCTTCTGGCCCTCTCTCCAACCCACTGCTCACTCCTGTCAACTTTACTAGGTGAAGCCCCTATCTCATCATCTCTCGCCTAGTCTACACCAGGGACTTCCCAACTGCTTTGCTTTTATACTCTTCCCTACCTCCAGGTAAGGAAGAGAAGGGAGAGAAAGAGCGAGGATACCAAGAGCTGAGCGAGAACATGATGCCTTACTGAGGTCTTGTCATGAGGCAAAATGTAAGCACCTAGAAGCCAGATGACAACTTAAGCCCCGGCAGACACTTCCGTGGACATTAGCCAGACTCAAGAACAAAGTTCTATGAGAAGGGAATATAAGGCAATTTCCTGAGGAGGGTACTGAGGGACAGGGAAATGCGTATGAAAGAGAGAGCACCATTTTGGCCTGTGACCATGCTTGAGGGACACCTACCTGGCCAGCGTACTCCATGTAGTCCTGCTGTCCAGGATGAGAGCTGAGCCTGGAGCTGGAGCTGGCTGTGCCTTGTTCGGTGCGACACAGGACGATGGCATACTGGTTCAGGTTCCCAGTCCTCTGCACGGTGACGCTGACAGACCCCGCCTTTTCACTGACGTTATAGCTAGAGACACACCAAAGGTCAGGCTCTGGAACTCTGTCTTAGGACTATGAAGAGACCACTTGCAGTGCTTACCTCTGTCGTTTGGTCACAGGAGGCGGGCATTTCAGAGGATGGGCAGTTTAGTGCCTTCAAAAAGTTACATAAATTGATGGAACGTACTTACTAAAAAGTTACAGTGCCCACAAACAAGGATAATGGGGCTAAAGAGTGCCATCTACTCACTACGGAGGAGTCTAGAGTCACCCAGAACATTACATTGGAGCTACAAACTTCAGAACATGAAGAGGTGATGAGCAACTTCTCCTAACAGAGCATATTAGAAGAGGCTAGGGGGCCCTTAAGGGTGAAGTTATGTGGAAGGTTGGTGGTGACTTGGCTTGGGTGGGAACTCGCTGAGCCACGTCTGGGAGGTGTGTGCCATTGAGCCAGGGTGGAGTCTGAGCTTGAGCCTAGAGAACCAAGATTTCGAGACAGAATTGTATGGTGTAGATGTATGGGCAGGGATCTCAGCCTAACATGGGCATGGGTCAAGAGGGTGCTTCTAGTGATTTTAATCCATAGTGAGTAGGTTTGGAAAAGCCACAGGAGAGCAGCAGGGAAGTGGGCTTTGAATTTCACCACTTGAGGGCGGCCATTCCTTCTGTCCTATGTCTCATTGGTTTGAGTGTTTTAGGCAAAATGCCTCTGAGAGAGTGGACGCCACAGCCCAGTCACTGTGCCACTCAGTCCCTTAGACACTAGAGGCTTGCCAACAAAAGGGGTCCCTTTTACTCAATTTATTTAGTTTTGGGGCTGATACAATCAAGAGGTAGTTAAAAGCAAATCTCTAAACACTGCATGCTTCATGGGTTGATTTAATTATCATGAGTAAGGCTAAGAGTGGGGAAGTTATACTCAGTGCCACCAGAAGCAAGCTCACTTGTCCTACCCACACCAGAACTGTCAAGGACTTGATATTTTTGAATAGATAATCTCTGAGATGCTGATTAAAATTGCTCACTCAAGAATAATAACCCAAGCTATAGTTTAACTTAGAGAGACAGCACCATGACTGCCCATCACCTTTACCAAATGACAACGCCTGGTTTCCCTCTGTGACTCTCCAACAGATGAGGAAAACATCCTGAAGAGCCCACACATGTGATGTATAATTCTATGAAAACCAAAGCAGCCTAGGGAAAGCATAGCCTGAAGGTCCCTCTTCTACTTTTCCTATCAATTCTACTGCGTTAGCTTCTGCAACTTGAGGATGGAAGCAAAAGTATTCAAGAGAAGCCACTGAAGAAGAATGCTTAAGATTACTGGCGTGAAAATTGTTTCCTCCTGCTTGCTAACTACATGTTTAAGGGCGAGGAGCTTACCCTCTTCCTGTCTCTACTGCTTTGCTACTGGGGGGGGGGGATAAGAAGAGAATCTCATAATTTCATAGTTGCAAGCAAATAAGACGAATCAAGTTGAAAATACAGCACCATCTCTGGTATATAGATTATATCATCCAATAAGTAACGGAGTTATTTTAATCACTGTTATCACCATCACTATCTTTATCATCAACAATAATGAGTGACTGGGACTGCCTTCTCCTTGCTGAGTTTATTTCTCAACATGCAGTACACAAAAAAAAAGTTGTACCTGGTGTACTGAAAGCTGATGAGAGACCACTGGATATGGAAGACATTGTCATTGACCACGTTGGGTTTACTGTCTTTCACCAGGAACTGAAAACTGTCCATCACTTTCTGGATCTTCTCCTCATGCAACACATAACGAATCAACCCCAAGTTCACATCCTCTGTGAGAAAAAAAAAAAGTCCCAGAATCCTCTATGAACCAATGTGAAGGTGTCAATGTAAACCTCATATTCCCAGACTAACACATGAGTCTAGTCTTCTAGTGGGCTATAGGAAGTGATTTCCAAATGATTCTAGTTTTAGAAGCAAAAATCTTGAAATTTTATGTGCAAATACCCATCTTTATGTAAAGAAATCTCCTTTATCCTCTTGTAAAAAGAGGGTCTCAGGGTCTGGGAAGAAAGCGCCCCAGAGTGCGTCTGTGGAGTGTTGGTGGCAAATTTGAAAGCTGACAGATAAGTCTTTGGCCTCATTCTCTATGTAGAGAAGTTGAAAGCAGCCTAAATTTGCCCAAAGACGGTGTTTTGGAAGGTAGGTGCTGATAAGAAAAGCTGGAGCTGACAGAAATGACCCGAATGCAGGATACAGCTCCACATGCTTGAGAATTGGGTGGAGAGGGCATACTGAGCACGTGTCTTAGGAAGCAAGCATTGCCTCGAACACCCATTCACACCCATCCACACAGGGGAGGCGTGACAAGCTCTTTGGAGACTACAAGACAATGTGCTTTCAGTTACTCAAAAAGGAAAATATTTCCAACTCAGCCACGTGGACTCCAACTTCTGGCCTGAAGATGTTTAAAAAATAAATGCCACCACCCTTAGAGAATACAACAATAGACTTCTCAAGATTACAAATCTTTCAGTCTGGCAGCCGCTCTGCTATTTGTCTTAAAAGAAAACCAAGCAATGTCACACATCCTTCCTAGAAAATGTAGATGAACCCAAAGGGCAGGAGGCATGGTGAAGACGAGTTTCTCCGGTTCTGAGTGACAGAAAGGAAGAAACCCAGGAAGAGTGAGATGTGCAAGGTGGCTGGGTAAATACTAGGTGACTCTTTTGTAAACATGACTGGAAGTGGCTGTGGCAAAGATACAAGAGGGCAGCCTTTGAACGTGTTGCCCCTCTCTGGATTCCTAAGAACTCACCCTGGGTGAAGGTGGCTGCAGATCTGCCTGCTTGCAGCTTGTTCTCAACATAGCCGTGCATGGGGCCCACGGTGATCTCATAGACGAGCTGTGAGTCCTCTGTGTCTGGGTCCATGGTCAGCAGTTCTTTCTTGGTGATCACGTTGGTCGCCTGGAATAGAAAGCCATTACATTTAATTCCTGAGGTGGGAATTAAGCTGGGGCAAGACCCTCTGACTCAGATTTAATTCAGTTCCACGGTGATTTACCGAGGGCATTTACTGCACAGAAATCTGTTAGGCTGGGGGAGACCTGAGAATGGAAACTATGCCAGCCTCTGCCCTGGAAGTGCTCACAAAGAAAGGCTCTGACACGAGGTCAGTGGGGCAAGAGTTTGTGTGGAAATAAGAAGGAGATTTCAGTTTGGCTTTGAAAGGGGATTGAGACTTGGGAGGAATGATATAATACAGAGAAAATGGCTAAAGCCTTATACTATAGGAGAAAACTGAAAATCCTGAAGTTGCTTAGAATACTCTGTACCCTGATATTGACCAAATATACTAGCTGAACTTAACTCACTCAGTCAACACAGAGTGAGATAAGAAGTCCACGGAAAGAAAGAAGTAGTGAGCAATACTATATCTTAGTAGGTTTAATCAGATGTGGGCAGAGCATTAGCTTTTGGATTTCATAAAGTAGAAGTCATTCGTGACTTTATTATGCATGTATTTATGGAGACAGGGTCTCATTATGTGATGTAGGCTGGTCTCTCACTGGAATCTTACATCAGCGCACGTGCACGTGGAGGCCACATCAGGCGTCTTCCTGATTGTTCTTCAATCTTGGTTTGTGGGACAGACCCTCTTGCTGAGCCTGAAGCAGTTAGGTTCAGCTGGCTTTCCAGCGAGCTCCAGGCATCTGCCTGCCTCTGAGCTTCCAGCACTGAGGTTCCATGCACGCACCAGCCTTTTTCTCCCACATGCTTGTGTGGGAAGTGCTTTGTTGACTGAGCCATTTCTGCAACCCTGATGCATTTATTTTAAGAGATTGCACTGTTCAATAGCTAAACTCACAGCTGTCTAATCAGCTCCATAAACATGAAAAGGCCACAGCTAGCCAGGCACAGTGGCGCACGCCTTTCATCCCAGCCCTCAGGGAGGCGGAGGCAGGTGGATCTCTGTGAGTTCGAGGCCAGCCTGGTCTACAAAGTGAGTCCAAGACAGCCAAGGCTACACAGAGAAACCCTGTCTCAAGGGGGGAAAGAGAGAGAGAGAGAGAGAGAGAGAGAGAGAGAGAGAGAGAGAGAGAGAGAGAGAGAGAGAGAGAGAGAGAAGCCACAACACAGGGAAGCTATCACTGACCAAAGTTCTGGAGCGAGAAGAAGAAATGTGCGCATTTTGAAGTGGACACAGATTTCACAGGTTTGGTACTATTTGCTGCCACTTTAAAATGATGAGATGGACCTTAAAAGGACCCACTGGGAGCCGGGATATGGAGGAAGAAAGTTCTGAAGTAGGATTCCTCTAAGAATGATCACCTACAATGATACCTGCTCCTTTCTTATCTAGGGCAAGTATTTAATGTTCCTTAAAGCCCTTTCTCCTCTTCTAGAAGTTAACAGTTTTAGCTGAGCACCTGCCCACCCAGCTCGAGACACTACTCTCCAGCCTCCCGGGAAACATCTGTACTCGTCTGACCAATTTCTTGCCAAAAGAATATAAGTGGAACCGACACATTCAATTTCTGTGTCTCTTGTTTAAAATGAAGCCCCTTACCCTGGGCTTCTTCTTCTTTTTTTAGTCCTTTCTTTTAGGTGGGATACTGATGAATTTCTGATGAGACCTGGCTGTGTATTCAACACACAGGCACTCAGTGATGGGCGGCACCATCACAGCAAAGAGCCTGCAGCAGTAAGGCATTAGGCCCTGCCCTGGCCCAACAGGTTCACATTGCATGTGGTGAAATAAAAACAACCCTCTCATTTGACCTGTTAATATTTGGGGGAATCTTTTTGTAGGGTTCTATGGTTAGAGTGATACAATGAGCTAACTGATCCTATTAATTTAGTCAGTGGAGAATTCTAACCAAATGTTTGGGTTGACCTGCCTTTGGAAAGCCAGGTCATGAGAGAGTGGCAGGTGAGCAGCTCTTCTGTTCGCACGTAATTTCCTGATGAGGGCTTAGCCCAGCCTGAGCATTGAGCAGTGGATACGGCAGGTGGGGCAGGATGTACCTTGCCATCCATATACTCCAGCCACTGGAGCCCCAGGTTGGTGACGATTCTAGGGGTGCCATCATCCACTGGAAGGATGTCCACTCGAAACTGCTGAGGTGCTGCCGTCATGACCTGCAGGGGAGGCAGAAAAACACTCATCCTTGACACTGGACTTTCCCAGGCACTGATCCTAAAAAGCTCCAACCCCTGAACTCTGTGCACACGTCAGAGACAAGGTACATCTAACTTCCACCTCTTATCACAACTGGCATGAGGCCTCAGGGAGAGCGGTTATGGACAGCGTGAGTCCAACATGGACGCAGAAACAAAAGGCAAGGGTGTCTCTGTTCAACTTCATCCACTGCAACACGTGTGTGTGTGTGTGTGCGTGTATGTGTATACATGTGTGTGCATGCATGTGTATATGTGTGAGTGAATGCATGTGTGTGTGTGTGTGTGTGTGTGTGTGTGTGTGTGTGTGTGTGTGTATTAATATGGGGTCATGGGGTCATGCAGCATTACTTAGGCTGGCCTTGAACTTCTGAGCTCAAATAACCCTCCTGACACAACCTCTCGCTTAGCTGGGACTACTAGTATAGTCCCATTGTGGCTTGCTACACTTAGTCTTTTTTAGTGGATGCCACATGCTAGATTTGGGATAACTATCTCAGCTTTCTCTCATGTAAGGGTCTATATTTTAATTTCTGTAAGTGACACGGAAGTACAAAGGGGGACTGTGAGAAGAGAGGATAGATCTAAAGGGAAGGGAGACCAAGAGGGAATAATGGAATATCTGTCAGTCACGTGAAAGCAGAAGGCGGAACTTTTGAGGAAGAAGGGGACCAGCAAGAGTGGAGAAGGCAGGCCGGCCAGTGGGGACCATGAAAAGGAACAAAGCAGAAAGACACATACATATGAAAATGCTGAAAGGCAAACACTTTGTATATTAATCTTAAAAATTAATTACAAAAAGTGTCCTTGCGTAAGATGAAACAATACACAAATTCTTTTCCTCTCAGTATCTTGTGTTAAAGTTTTCACGAGAGCCTGGCAAACAGGATCATTAAGATGTTAGTGCTGAAGGCTCCAGGTGAGATCAGCTTAGACAGGGAAGCTGGCTTCTAAGCACAGAGTTTTCCCTTTCCTTTTCTCTCCTGTTTTTTGTTCTTGTTTGTTTTAAGGATAGTGCTCTCTCTGTGGGTAAGAGGCAGAAGGAATCAAGAATAAAAGCATTTATGGCAATGAGTGGTGAAAGGGAATTTACACTGTAATTCCATCTACAGAGAAACAGACACCTGGATATAGACTGTGTACACGAGTCCTCACTGGCCCTGAGTCTGTACCAGCTGCAACACAGGGCAGTGAGAAGCTAGCTTTTCAGTCTCCTACAACTCACCTTCTGCACTATTTCCATTTTTTAAAGTGACACAGTCCCTCAGAAGGCTTGCTCCAACCATTAGGTTTTAAGAGGGGTAGCCATTGCTGATATAGCTTGATTTATTTTTCTCCTTTGAAAGTCAAGCTAACCGTGAGCGGCTACTGTGAGAAAGGACAAAGTGATAGCCTGCCAGGCGATGCCACAGAACAGATAGAGCAGACGCAGAGAAGGCAGAGGAATCCCAAGAGCCACCAGTGCATGTGATGACCAGCTGATGATGACCTTCTTTATCTCGAAAGGACATAGGATGATCTTCCCTCCAGGAACATAGCCATCCATCAACAGCATAGGATAGAAACTTGCCAGGACTGAGAAACACCTTTCTGCTGTCCTGGAGGCACTCAGGCTGTGAGCACACTGCTCACCAACACTGCTTCTGCAGAGCCAGACACAGAAGCATGGGGTGTGGGGGTGTCCCAAGCCCACCCACACCAGAGATGCAGTTACTCCAGGGATGGTTTATGGAATGGTGGTAGTCTGTTAAGGAAGAAAGTGTCAGGCGAGTGGTACACAAGGCAGTGACTAAGGAGTCTGAACATTCACATCATTTGTGTGTATGTGTGTGTGTGTGTGTGTGTGTGTGCGCGTGAGCGCACGTGCACATGTAGAGCCCAGAAAGTGTTGCTCCTCAGAGACTTATTTTTGAGGCAGAGTCTCTCCCTGGAACCTGGGGATTGCTAATTAGAATAGGTTTGCTCCAGGGCTGTGATTACAAACACACACCACCATGCCCAGCCTTTTACATTGGTTGTGCAAACTGAACACAGATTCTCGCAAACACATACCATATACTTTCAAAATGAACGATCTTCCCAGCTCCTCCTTCCTCTGTCTCAGAGGAAGTAAGCCTGGGAAGTTGTTCAACCTTAACAGCAAGGCATCTTATAGAATACACAGGCTCATCATAAAATGGTAATGATGAAGACAGATGTAGCTAGAGATGCTTTCGTGTCTCTGTGGGCCTGCCACAGGTTAGAAGACCTTATGTACATTAGGAGGAGATGTACTGCCTCCATTTTATAATAGGAAAGCTGAGGATTTTAAAAGGAACATGACTTACAAAGTCACTGAACCAGTAAGTGGCAGGGCCAGGACTCAAACTGCCATTTCCTGTGCACAAAAGCCACTATAAATCCTCCAAGAGTGAGTGGTTCTGGTTGGAGAGAGAGAAAGAGAAAGATGAGAGAAAGAGAGAGAGAGAGAGAGAGAGAGAGAGAGAGAGAGAAAGGGAGGGAGAAAGAGAAAGAGAGGAGAGAGAAAGGGAGAGAGAGAAAGAGAAAGGGAGGGAGAAAGAGAGAAGGAGAGGGAGAGAGAGAGGGAGGGAGGGAGGAAGAGAGAGAGAGAGAGAGTGAGGGAGAGAGAGAGAGAGAGAGAGAGAGAGAGAGAGAGAGAATACAAAGCCATGTGATATAGAAATACCAGATGGAAGAAAAAGTAAAAATAATAAAGAGTAACATTAATGACCACCTTGTCTTACTGGGGGCTCACTAGTTACCAGCACTGTCAAACACTTTAACAGGATTTTATCCTTTGGTATTTAGATAAAGCACCAAAATCTGGCAATCATTATTGTGCCCATTTTATAGATGAGAAACCAAGAGTTAAGAGAAATTACTCACTCAGGGCCAATGCACTTAGTTTTTTCTTTTTTTTTTAACAGAGTAAGATCTCAGTATTATGCCACATCCAACAGTCCCCATGTGGCTTCCGGCGTGCCCCGCTAGGCCTCCTCCTCCACCATCGGCCCTCACCTCTTTCCCTCCTTCCTCAATGATAAAGAAGGGATTGGTCCCGTCAGAAACAGTGAAGGTAAATCGGTCTTTGAGGGAGTTGCTGCCATCGTGGCTGTAGCTGACACGGTTCTGGTAGATGTCTTCCATAGTGAAGGAGGAGGCGAGGTGGAAATGCTGCCCCCTGGTAGTTTTCTCAATGGTGCCGTGACGTGGGGGCTGAACAACGGTGAACGTGATAGACTCAGCCTGCCACGAAGAGAGACGCAAAAGGCAAGCTCATAGAGTGAGTGGTGGCCAGGAGCCGCTAAGAGGAAACACCAAATACAGCCTGGGTTTGCTCTGTAGACACCAACAATGCTAGTGAGAGGAATGACCCTCTCTACTGCAGCTGGACTTGCATCTTAGAGCCTTCCTCTGAACAACGAGCGTTCACATTTGCTCTCCTTGCGCCTCATGGTGCAGGCTGCACTAGAGGGAAATGGGAAGGCTGCGGCTACCTATTCTCTTTGTTCCTTCGTCCCTCGAGTCCAGCCTCCTGGCTTTAGGATCTAAGGGCACCTGCCTCCTCTGCTTGGAGAGTGAATTCTCCCAGGTACCTGGATAGCTCGCTCTAATGCTAGATGTCTCTGGTCAGACAGCACCTTGAGGACACTCTCTGATCACTCATTCTGTCTAAGAGAGCACGCTCGTCAACCCTGATCTCCCTTAACACTGGCCTTGTTGGATCCTTCCTTCTTTCCTTCCCTCATCTTCCCTCTTCTTCCCCTCCTCCCCCCTCCCTCCCTCCCTCTCTCCCTCCTTCTTTCTTTCACTCCCTCCCTTTCCTGTCTCTTACTCCAATCAAGGGTCAAAGCTTAAAAACTCCTGGCACATTTTCTGTTTTCTTCACAGCTATGCCTTTCGCATCTAGAGAAGAGTCCTACTACCCAGGAGGCAATGAAAGCACGGCTATGGGAACGAAGCCAGGCACAGAGAAGGGGTTACACAGGCCTAATAGGTAAGTACAGCGGAGAGCTTTGTGCAGGCCCAGTCAAGTCAACAGGCTAAATGCTTAACCTGGGCAACATCTTGAGAGGAGTGCTCACAAGCTCCCATGTGCCTTGTGGCACAAAGCCTCATCTTGGAGTTAGCTCAAACTGCGATGATCAATCACCAGGAAAAAAGTCTTGGTTTGCAAGAGGTAAAAAATGGAAGAGAGGTGCCAAGGCGTAAAAATGCCCATTCACTTAAAGACGACTGCTTCGGGTAGAGTGCCATCTTTTTTTTTTTTTTTTTTTTCCATTTTCTTAATTAGTGATTTATTTTTTAAATAATTTAATTAATTTATTCAGATTACATCTCAATTGTTACCCCATCACTTGTATCCTCCCGTTCTTCCCTCCCTCCGCTTTCACCCTATTCCCCTCCCTTAGGTCTAAGACCGAGGGGGACCTCCTCCCCACTATATGATCATAGGCTATCAAGTCTCATCTTGGTAGCCTGCTTATTCTTTCTCTGAGTGCCATCAGGCCTCCCCACCACGGGGAAGTGGTCAAATATGGGGCACCAGGGAAGAATAAGGGCGAAAATGGATCTATTGAGGCGTTCTGGATGAATAGAAAAACATTGTGATCTCCACTTTGATTTTTCCCAGGACACCAAGGTGTCTTCCGCTTTTACATCTTTGGGGGCCTCGCAGCACTGGTACAACTCTCAGGATGCACCCCAAAGCAGCAGCTACCACCAGCTCTGCTTCTCAGCCTGAGAGCCCAGGGGAGCCTCTTACCTCTGTGTCCACATCCACTGCCCTCAGCTCAAACTCCGTGATGGTCTTCCTCACACCTTCTTGCACACGCACACCCCGGTTCTGCACAAGAGGCAGCGAATCATCCACAGGCTGAATAGTGATGTGGAAGGTCTGGGTCACCTGGAACGGTAACGGGTGGGTTGGGTGGCCTGTCTCCAGTACTACCTTCTCCTCGGCCCTTGACATGCCTGACGCTCAAGGGACCCTGACGTGAGTCTTCTTGGGCTCACGGCCACGGCTGTCAGGGGCTGCTCCTGTGTTGTGGCTGAGATGATCTCGTATCTCCAGTCTGTCTGCCCACTCCTCTCAATAGGAATCAATACCCACTCAAGGAGGGAGCGTGGGCCTCTTACCTCGTGCACGCCGTCTGACAGCACGAAGCCGAAGGCATCCGATTGCTTCACAGCGTCGCGAGAATGGACATACTGAACACTTTGTGAAGTCAGGTCGGCTTGAGTAAAGGAACTAATCTGGATGCCTAACGAGAAGAGAAGAGAGATGTGAGAACGCTAGCCATCCCTCCAGGCCAGGGAGAGGTCAGTGTCAATTGCAGAATCTTCTGCATCTTACACATGTAAGGCTAATGCTCTGTTTTTGAGGCCTTGTGTAGTTTGCGGACTGTTTTTCTATAACAGCATGTGTTCTCTGGTGGTGTATGTTAACTTGATTACCAAGGCTTTTTGACTGCCATGGCAACAGCAGGTGTTCAATAAACACTCCTCTCTTCTCTCGTATGCAGGTAAACTCTCTGCAAGTGTACAGAGTCATTGACTTACTGTCCAAACTCTGTTCTCTTAAGTTTTACAGCCCCCTCCCCCACCCATGTCACAATCCTTTCTGAAGTTCTGCCCTAATTTTCAGTGTTGTGTGCTGAGCTTGCTTTGACCACTGCAGTTCTGAGGTCCTGACTGCACACAGTCTGTCTGCAGGCCTGAGGAATCATCTTGGCCTACGTGATTTCACTCAGTATCTGTCAAGGTCACTTTCAACTCTCCGGTCTGTCTGTGATCCTAGCTTCTCTTATGGTATTTTAGCCAGGCAGGTAGTAATAGGATTTACTGCAGGACTTTGCAGTTTGAACAATCATCCTATATCAAACTGAAAATGACCTAGAAAAGAGCATTCTTCAATAACATGACATAGAAAAAGAAATCATCATTTTAAAAAATAGAAAAATTTAAGCAATTTTAAATAATTACGTCATTCTTCAAATATACATTGCCTCTGTTTTTAAATGCCCAAAATTTAGCAAAAAAAAAAAAAAAAAAAAAAAAAAAAAAAAACCAAAAACAAAACAGTCTAGAATCATTGTTTGTATCTTAGGGCTACAGGGATTTACACTCAAGCATCAATTAAGAATAAGATGTATTGCATCGAAATAGTACTTGGGAGGCAGAGGCCAGAAGATCAGGAGTTCAAGGTCATCCTTAGCAACATAGTGACTTTCAGGCCAGCCTTAACTACATTAGGAAAAAAAAAAAAAAACAGGTTGAAATAAAGGTGTGGGTGTATTTCAGTGTCATCTACCTAGTATGAATAAGGCCCTGTGTCCAGCACCAGAGGATAAAGAAAATGAGAGATGAGATTAAAGGCCATCCTTTCTGGTTCTGCGCAATGAGACACAGATCTAGTTAATTTAGCCTTTTATTCTGGCGTTGACATTCCTTTTGCTGCTTTCTAAAAAAGATACTATTTTTCACTGTTAATCCTGGTAAAACCAGTTTTATTTTATAATAGATTCCACTCTGATTGCTATCCATGTAAGTGTGCTGTCAGTACCACAGGCTTTGTCTTTAAGGGGGAAAAAAAAGATCAACCGACATGGCTTCCATTTGCGTCTTTATCATCTGAGATTTGTCACCTAGATGCAAGAGCCTTCTGACTACTGGGGCATTAATTTTCTGATGAGGCATTTTATATTTCTGTACTTGCTACATCAGTTCTTGACAGGGAAGAAATGCAGCTCCCGGTTTTGCAGCTTTGTCTTATGGCTGGACAGAAATCCACACCATTCTTTAAAAATTTAATAACTTCAGGGGTTGGCGAAATGGCTCAGTAGCTTAGCACAGTACTGTACACATATGAGGGTCTGAGTTTGGGTGCCCATCGCTCATGTGAAAGTCGGGCATGGTGGCACATATTTATTTATACCTAGGGTAGAGAGGTGTGAGGACAGGTGGGTCACTGGCACCCACTGACAGCTCACTGGAGTCAGTCTAGCCAACTGAATCGGTGGGTGCATGGTTCAATGAGACCATCTCAAGAGTAATCAAGGAGGACACTTGACCTCTGGGTCTGCACACATACGCAGGAAAGAGTACCTACATGTATGTGCATACACTGGAACAAGTATATAAACCTCACAGACGTACACACAGACCAAATGTAATAACTTCCGATGGGCTCTGCTGAGAAACTAAAGGCTCCTCTCCCTCTTGGGGATCCATTTTTCACAGCCCGTGTGAAAATACACGTTCAGACCCTTACGGCCACCCAGCTCTGTGAGCCTTTATACATCTAAGCCTGATGACGATGACGATGATGATGACGACGACAATGATGATGGAGTATGGCTTATTCTACTTGGGAATTAGTCTCTGGGTTCTGGGCTTGAGCCTTCTCTCTCTTTTTTCTTGTAAAATAGTTTTATTAGGTTAACTAACAGATAATTTTAACATCTCATTGTTAGACCTGGCACACATTTGACGTATACGATTCCGTAAGCCTCAGGTTTCCAATGGGACTACGTAAAAGTAGTGAGCATGTCCCTTCTTCCAAAAGCACCGACACTGACATTTCCTAGCCTTCCCATTTTCATTTCTACTTCATCCTCAACTCCAAGTCATCATGAATTTCTCCTGTTGCTACACTTGAGCTGGTGTTTTTCTCCCTGCCCTCTGGTGTACGTGGCTTCCTTCATTTAGCCTAGTTATGCTGAAGTTTAGCACGCATTGATAGTTTATTTCTAGGCTGCAAACATGGCACAGCTGGTAAAGTGTCTGTTGCATGAGGAACCGGGTTTGTATCGTCATGGTGTAAAAACCAGGTAGAGTGACACGCATGAAGAACCCAAGAGCTGAAGAGTTGGGGACTGGACATAGGAAGATTCCCGAAGCCCACTGGCTGGCCAGTCTACTGGAACTGATGATGAACTCCAGGGTTATAAGGGGCCTTACTAAGGTGGAAAGAGCTAGAGGAAGATACTTGCACCAACCCACACATACACATTACCAATTCTACCCCTCACAAAATATCCATTCTTCTTAATTCCACCAGGTGAATATATCACAAAATTTGTTTATGTGTGCACCCACTGATGGGTGGTTGGGTTAAATCTCTAGCAGTGGAACATTCTGACCACATGCTAAGCATGTGTTTAGAAAGCCACCACAAACATGCCTTCCCAAGCAGAAAACTATTTCCCGCTTGCTTAGTGACGTGGCACTTAGCTAGTATCAGCTCTGAGAGGTCAGAGTACCTCCATTTATAATAAATTATGATTCTGGTAATACAATTACTTATGTAATTAAGAAGCTATGTCATTTATCTAAGGTCACATGGCTAGAAGAGGGAAATGCTAGGGCTGGTACCCAAGAGAATTCGGTTCTAAAGCTGAGGTCTTCCAGTCCTTACTGTAAAAGTCATCCAGACATCTTGAATTTTACCCTTATTCATAAAAATTTTCAGGATTAAAGTAGTATGTGCCTACTAAAGGATGTATATTCTTATATTTATTATTACACATTACTTATTTTATATTCTTATATATGTAATACATATATATATAAAGAAAAAGTAGGAACCACACATATCATTCATATGTCTACCACCAAAATAGCACCATGATAACATATCTTATATCCTTCAAATATACTTCATGAATCATAGCCTCCTTTTCTTAAAATATTCCTTAAAGGACACCTGTACTTATGTGACAGAGAACAAAGAACTGTGGGTAGAACATGACCTTCCAGAAGATGAGGATTTGTGTGAGCCCATGTGCATTAAGGAGAAGCACACCTGTGCTTCTCCATAATATGCAACAGTGTCTGTCAGACACACTTTGTTCAGCCACCATCCCTAACATCTAGCAGAGTGTACCGAGTAGATCTCGCCCTCTGCACACCTTTTCTTTTTACAAGTTTAGCCTTTTTTAATTGGGTTTTGGACGAGGCTAGTTACTCATTTGTCAGCAAGCACAGTCCCCTCCTGGCTGTCACAGCAGGTGGCTGTTGTTTGAAATACTTGAAGGCTTTTAATCCCACTGAAGGTGTTTTCAGTCACCAAGCTTCTGGTTAAACTATGTATCTGGCAGTATGACAAGAGACCCATATTAACCCTGTCAGTTTTTCCAATTCCCCCGGCAGGCCCACACATTAGAGAAAGCCTGGTCCAGGTCAGGGAAGTGGGTGGAGAAAACTGTCTTTGGAGAAATTGCCTTCTTAAAGGGATGTTAGGTGATGCTGTGGCTGCCTGCCATGCGGTGAGCCGAGCAGCTAGCTGTGCTGGGTGAGGGATATGGGCATCTTCCTACGTCTCTGCTTCAGGGTTCCTCCACAGTATCTTGGTGTGGGCTCAACTGTGTCTCCCCTCACTTTAAATCACGTGTTGAAATCTGAACTCTTAGTGCTGCAAGTTAGTCCTTTCTCTGAAGACAGGGTCCAGACAGATGCAGTTAGATAGCAAGAGGCTCCTGCCATGGGCTTGCGATTCAGTGGCTAACGTCAGAAGAAGGGAAGCAAGCCAGGCACAGAAAGATCCTCAGGGTGTGTGGGGTGAGCAGCCATTTACAAGACAAGGAGCAAGGCCTGCACAGATCCTTCCCTCACAACAACCCAACCCTACCCACACCCACATCTTGAACCTTGGCCTCCAAAACTGGGAGAAAAGAAGCTCTTGTGGTTAACACTACCCAGCCTGTGGCACCACAAAGCCAGACACACCAACACCTCTCCTCTTGGAGAGCCCAGCTAGGAACAGGTGCATCGGCCACAGCACGAGAGGCTGGCATAGAGAGCCCAGGCAGGTTAGGAAAGCATCTCTTCTGAGGAGCTGCTCTCAAATGACTTTACTCTCTCACTGCAGAGTCTCCATACCCCTGGGCTCCCGCTGGCTTCTGTTATGTTCTTGATACAACTCCTGAGACACAGACGAATCTATTCAATGTATAGAACACACACACACACATACACACACATACACACACACACACACACACACACACACACACACACACACTCAAATGTGCTGGTATTCAGAACCTCAAGAGGACATGTTATAGTTTGAGTGTTGTCTTCTTTAGGGTCTTTATTGCTGGGACTAAACACCACAACAAAGAGCAACACAGTGAGGAAAAGGTTTACTTTACCTTGTAGATCAGCCCATCATAAAGAGAGGCCACGGCAGGAACCTGCAGGTGGGACTGAGCAGGGGTCACAGGGGGACATGGCTTACTGGCTCGCTCAGTCAGCTTTCCTACTCCACCTAGGAGCACAGGCCCAGAAGTGTCACCATCCCTGGCAGACTAGGCCTTCCCGCATCCATCATATTATCAAGAATATGATCCACAGGCCAATCTAGTGGGGGCATTTCCTCAACCAAGTCTCCTTCTCCTTAAACGACTCTAGCTCATGTCAGACAGACAGGACTCTAACCAGGACAACTTTGAGTCCCCAAAGGCTCAGGCACTGGAAGCTTGGTCCCCCATGTGGAGGTGTTAGAAAGTGTGGAGCCTTTTATGAGGACGTCGCATCGCTGGAGGTGCAATGCTTGGTAGAGATTCTTGCTGGTCTTGTGGAGTGAGCCGGTTCCTGTAAGACTATGCTGTTACACAGAGAACATGGCCAGTCCCTCCCTGGTCTCTGGATTCCTGTCTCACCGCACCGTCTCTCTCCTTCACACATGCTCTTTACATGTTTCTAGCTACCATGCTGTGACACTGCCAATGGGAGTCCTTTACTAAGCTGAGAAGATGGGGGTCACCTTGTCTTGGATTTTCAGTCTTCCAAACTGCAAGCTAATGAAGGACCAGCCCCAGGAATTTGTTATAGTAACAGAAAGTGGATTAAAATAAGATGTTAAAAAAAAATTGTGTATGTGGGTGTGCGTGCATGTGCGCATATGCATATAGATGTGTGTGGGGCACGGAGGTCAGCGTGGTGTATCTTCTTCACTTGTTCTCAATTTTCAAAGAAAAAGCATTTATTGTTATTTTATACACATGGAAGTTTTGCCTGCATGCATGTCTGTGCACCACATGTGTGCAGAGCCTCCAGAGGCCAAAAGAGTGGGTCAGACACCCTGGGTCTGGGGTTACAAATGGTTGTAAGCTGTCACGTGGGTGCTGGGAACCAACTCCAGGGTTTCTGTAATAACAACAAGTCCATTTAACCATTGAGCCATTCCTCCAGGCTCTCTTTTCATTTTTGTGAAACAGGGTCTCCCCATGGTCCTGAGGCTCGCCGGTTGGCTGTACCGCCTAAGCACCCCCCTCCCCCCGTTCTGTGTGTTGTGGCCTTCCTATGCTGAGTTTACAGATATGTACGACCACGTCCAGCTTTCATGTGGGCACCGAAGATCTGAATTCAGGTCCTCGTGCCCAGTGTCAAGCACTTTGCCGAATCGTCTCCCCAGCCCCACAAGCTGCATTTAAAGAAAACTCATATTTGAGCTCCATTCCCTCAGGGCCTTTTATCCTTGGGTCCAGGTAGGGGCTGGGGAGTCATTATTTTGAAACACATCCTCGGGACTGTAATGTTCAGTCAGGGCAGAGAACCACTGAGGTAACAGAAAAGCAGAAGGAAAAAAATCACAAAGCCTGCATCAGATTCTTTCATGTTTCCTTTCCGCTCCGCGTGAGGCACGCAAGCGAGGGAAGTCATACAACAATGAGCTTTATTAGATCTTCTTTTATTCTTTGACGCCTCTAAAACTGGAATGGTACAGCCATGTCAGAGGGAGCAAAGAAAATGGTAGATGGTGAGGCCCCCGACTTGATTGTGTTTGTCTTATACAGTGGTGGCTGTGTCTGGAGCCATGTGACTTACGCAATGTCTCTAAGAGAAATTGAGCCAGCGCGGTAGTGACAGAACTATTTCTGTGTGATAAGTAAAAACAATGCTCCCAATGTTGCTCACTGCCCTGCTCAGAGCACTGCCAACAACTCACAGGCCCCCTCACTGCAGTCTTACTATACACGAGACAGCAAACACAGAACAACCTCCATACAACTAGAAACTGTTCGTGCATGAGCAATCTGAGCTGAGGAATATGAGCGCTCTGATCATATACGCACACCGCTGGATTTAATCTGGCCAGCTGTTGTCTCAGCATAGGAGCCATCCTGACCCCAAGGCAGAGCGTCTGAGCCTGCCCTGTGACCCTCACTCCGTTATCTTCGCCATCTCCACTCTCATGCCAGTGGTAGCTGGGTAAGCAAGCCACGTAGGCTCTAACAGTATTGCTCATCCACTGTGAAATCTGATTGGGGTAACTGAGCATGCTCAGAAATGAATTTAAAAGGCCAAGAACTGAGCATGGTAATGAATTGGGGTGGGGAAAGGGAAGCGATGTGTGTTTGAAATGTAGTTCGTGGTTTTTTTTTTGGGGGGGGTTGTTTTTGTTTTGTTTTGTTTTGTTTTGTTTTTGAGGAGACCTTTGATGAAGCTCCATTAAGAATGGAAGTTTGGCAACATGAACATGACAAAAAGCAGCAAGTTATGGCAACGCTGTGATAAATTAACTCTTAGTGCAGGGCCTGAGCCTTCCTTGTGGGCTCACAACAGCTGGAGGATCTCAACAATAGGATCTACCCTGCACCAACTGACACTTCAGCTAAAAGGCCCATAGTGCACTTGGTAATAAACAGCAGGATTTGTACAATTAGTTAATGCGTAAGGGCAGAACCATCCAGTTGCTCGCTTTAAGATTTGAGAGCAAGGCAATCCCTTGAGGTGAGCACGCGGCTCTCAGAATGCTGGGAAAACACACATGTACCCAGAAGTCTTAGGCAGTGAGCTTACTCAGGTGCAACTCACAGAGGCTAAGCGGAAGTAGGCTCTGAACAACATGTCTCCTTGGTTAACGCCTCAAGCAGGATCAAGAAGCTTTGGTGTTCACGGATGGGCAGGCCCACCTCTGGGCTTCTCTGGCACTACTTCTGTGGACTGGGCATCAAGCTCCACGCTAAGAAAGCAAGATGCCACTATCTGGAAAGCTCATCTACTACTGGCTCTGGCAGGGAGCAAAGAGCCCTGGGAAAACTTTGCATATTGACAAAGTTGTGGCGGCCCACCTGTGGAGGGCCTTTCACTGGGCCCCTCAATGCCATTAATTAAGAAGAGACTTGATACCCTATGAGCATATACAGGGGGAGGAGGTCCCCCTCAGTCACAGTCATAGGGGAGGGGAGTAAGGGGAAAATGGGAGGGAGGGAGGAATGGGAGGATACAAGGGATGGGGTAACAATCGAGATGTAATATGAATAAATTAATAAAAATATATTAAAAAAAATAAGTAATAGCAACGAAACGAAACACAAACAAGAACAGTTATCTAAAATAAGAATATTAAATCATGTTCTTTAAAGCTTAAAAAAAAGAAAAAAGAATTCTCACAGTCTGTGAGGGATTTTTCTCAGTCTGGCCAAGAAAGCAACATCTCATTTCAGCTTTGAGGACGGCGTGGTGTGCCGGCAAGAGGAACCCAGCAGGGCTCCTTAAAATATGCTAGAAACAACAGCTATCCCATAGCTCCTGGAGACCTTGGAGGGGACTGAAATCATTAAGTGGTCAAGAGCTGTGTGGCCTGCAGTCTGATGGGGCTGTAAACTATCAACACGCTCCGGGGGAATAAAATTAAAACCAAGGCAGGGACACAGACTTTGGATCGGATGTCACAGTTTCTCATTATTAGCAACATGGGAGTTTTACGCGTAGTAATTATTTGGTTCAGGACAGATCTGTTTCATTGGAGGACACATAACATGGCCTTCCATCTCTGCCCTCTACAGGCTAGTTTAGCTACTCCTCTCCATCCTAGCATTTGAGTCAGTGTAACTGCACACACCTCAGGAGCAGCAACCTCTTGGTACCCTGGGTCGTGCCATGCCGGTGAGAGCTGTATTCTAATATTACTCCTCCCCTGGCTGAAAACTGTGACTCCTGGCTAAGCAAAGGTATGCCCACGAAGAGGCTTCCATTTGCCTCCATCTCTCAGATGTGTGTGGCTGTCATCACACAGAAGTGGTGTTCGTCCATCCTGCAGTGCTGCCAGAACATGCAGGTACTTGGGATCCTGGCCCCTGACTTTCTTCCTTCTGCAGCATTGCCAGCTACGGCAGTCACCGCACACCAGAGATGGAGACACCGCCCGCCTCAAACCTCTAGATCATTCTGTGACAGGAAATATGTTTCTTGCTCAAGCCACTGCATTCGGGGGCGGGGGTCTCTTTGTCCTAGCACCTTAGCTTCTTTCCTAGTTATTAATACTCCTGATTCTAATTTTCCAAGAAAAAGAAAGTTATCAGGGCACAGGGGAGGAGGGACGGCCTACGGTGAGGGGATGGTCTTATGACCTGAACCAAGAGATCCACAGTGACTGCACTCTGAGTGTTTCCTCACAGCGGTGGGCGGAGGCTCATGGCCAGCTTCTATACCATTCACAAGGGCATATGGCTCCCTATAGCTCCCAGGGGGAAGCACGAGGCTTCGCATAAGTCTTTTGACTGTGCTAGGATCACAATCAGTTCTGATCAGCTGACATCAAATCTCAAGGCTGTATGGTGAGAAGCCAGCAAAGGGAGCTGGCACGCACTGGGGAGGCCAGTGCTCTCTCGAGGAGGCCTCAGCACCTGCAGTAAAGAGCCACACCTACATGGACCCACACAAGCTGCTCTGCTCTTGGGGGGAACTGGCCTTGTCCCAACTCCAGACCCTGGGTGTCCCAGGCCCACCTGGTGAGACACACTCTGGCTTAAGCCGTAGCTAAACAGCATTGAGATGGAGGAAGGTAGTCTCCATATGCTTCTTCCAAGGGGGCCGTGGGCATTGGAAGTGAATCAAATGCATGATGCTATAACTGAAGGGAGGGGAGGGAACAAGGAAAGAGGATGCTGGCTAAATGCAACAAAGGGGAGCTTTTGAGTAGAGGGAGGGACAGGTGGGGGGATCCCTGCCCTTTTGATAATGAATGAGATGACCGGACATCGCTAAAGGCCCATGGCTAGAGTCACGTAGCCTCCTCGAGCACCAAGCACCAGCATGCCCACAGGCACCAGCCAATCCCAGTTAGAGTCACATAGCCACAGACAGGATTCCCCTAGAAGCCATTAAAAGAGCCTGAGAGCTCCACCTCAGGGGTAGCCCCCATTTTGTATGGATGGTTGACTCCTGCATGCAGGCTGTTTCTGCAGAATAAATGCTCTTTGTTTTTACATATTATTTGAGTCTTGCGTCCTCCTTCAGTGATTTTCTAGACCCTTACATGAGGAGGGGACTTCAGCAGAGAGGAGGATTGGGGCTGGATATTCCCACTGACTACCTAGAGTTACTGCAAAGGGGTAGGTTAAGAATTGCTGGTGGGACCAAAGAAAGTTTGGATCAAGAAGTTAAGTCTTTCTGGAAAGTGCAGATAAAGTGGCAATCCCAAGTAAAATGGAAATCCTTCTGCCTCTAGAGGGTATCACCTAAGAGGAGGGGAGATCATAGGTACCACCCTGCTATCTCCTGAAACAGATAGAGTCTGGTTTTAGCAGCCACATTTTCAGTCTGGTCAGGAATTGAATTCTGAAAGAGAAAAGAGAAAATGCCCCCAGCCCCACCCCACAGGGCTCTCTGTACCAGCCGGGGGTGGGGGGCTGGGGGAAAGTAGGGGCTGAGGGGGTGTCAGAGGAGAGCAAGGGCTGGGACTGACCAGCAGGTGGGTGACTGGCGGAGCCTTGCATGAAGCCGGGGGGGGGGGGGGGGGGGGGGGCTTTTAAAAATCTGTTCACTTGCCGTCGCCTAACACCACAGCCAAGAGCCTGCCCTTTCATCTTTGCACAGATACAATCAGCAAGCTGACAGGATTCTGGCAGAAGCAATTAGCTTATGAATTAGTTATTAAATATCTCATGCATCCAAGGTATAGGGGTGCTAATCTGCATACTTCCCGCAGGAACTTCGGGACAAAAGGGAAGGCTGCCTGCTTTAATTTGCATGAAAGATCTTAGCGAGCCAGTTCACTCTCTTCTGTGCTCTCCTGCCATATCCACTGGACACCCTCTCTACCACCACCTGGGACCAAGCAAGGTCTCCTCTCTCAACCTTTCCCCTCTAACTTTTAAAGGGCACCATCCTCCTTGCTGAGCCTTGAGTGTAATTTGTCTGGCTGAGCCCATCTTAGGATATTGACAGCTGCTCGCTCACTCCCCTACCAAACCGTTCTTATTCATCAGCATGACCGACTTTTTCCTCTGCCTTCAGCTTTCCTCAAATGCCACCCTATTATCAGGGAGACCTTCCTGTGCCCCCCCAAATACTCATTTCCTCCCTAACCTCCCCAAGGATCCTGTATCTGTGACATAGCTTCTTCCCTTGTTTGTCTGCGGACCGCCTGACTCTGAATGGGAAAGTGAGTTTGGAAGGGCAACCACGTCCCCTGTCCCCTGATTCGATGCTTCCCTAATGGGATGAAGAATCTGTGATATGAAACCCAAGGAACCTCTAAGAAGATCTAAATCTTTCAAGTTGTCACCGCCTCTAAGAAGTGAGAGCAATTCTACCTGTAGATTTACGCCGCGAGTATGTGGTGCCCCTCACTCCTTACAGCTGCCAAATTCTACAGGTCCTCCCCTGACACTCCGAGGACCCTGTTCACTCTGTCACCCACCTCACGGGAGTGAGTTCTTAAAGGGGACCAGCTTAGGTGGTCTCTCTGCAATTCTCCCTTTGGTTTTGCCTTGGCTGACTCCTACTGGCCCAGCATGGACCCTTCCTTACCACCGCTATCCCCCTGCCTCACCCCTTCTTTCCCCATTTCATTCTATTAGATAGTTTATGCCTTTCTCTGCTATAGGCTGTGATCATATATGGTGGGGGAGGAGGTCTCCTTCTGTCATAGGTCTAGGAGAGGGGAATAGGGTAAAGGAGGGGGTAACAGGAAGATACGAGTGAGGGGATAACAATTGGGATGTAATCTGAATAAATTAGTTTTAAAAATGTAACATTAAAATCTTTTTAAAAAATTAAAAAAAAAAAAAAAAGAAAAGTCAAAGGTGAGCTTTGACAAGAAAAAGTCTAGTTTTATATACTGTTTTAATTTAAGAGTAAACAGAGATTATTTGTCTCAGCTTGGAGACCCTTCATGCTATTATAATCTAACCATGAGTCCTGTCTCCTACTATTTTCAGAATATGCTATACAAGTCCATGTAGAGTTTGTTTGTTTACTTATGTTTTTCCTCCGTCTCTGAAAAGAACACAAATCTAACTCCCCCAAACAACTTTGACTTGCGGGGGCGTTCCTAAGCCCGCCTCAGTGTGCCTCTTTACTCATTGTAGGCCTGCCTGATTTTGAAGTTTCTTCAGCTCCAGGTCTACACTTGTCTTCCCCGAGTTACAGGCATCTAGGGAGGTTCCTTGTCCCGCCCAGCAGAGAAATCCAGGATGGGAGGATGCGTTTTGCTCATCTTCGCCTCCCGAGTAGCAGCCTAACATCTTCAGTACATCTTCCATTCACTGTCTGTTGACGTCAGTCTTTTGCCCCCTGGTGCTGGGGACTGAATGCAAGGCCTGGAGCATGCTGCGCACACACCAGTGAACTACAGTCACACCCGAGACGAGTGGGTGCCATGGGACATTACGCTGTGCTTTGCAGTTAGGGAAAGTAAAAGTCCAGGGGGGCCACAGTTTGTTCCAGAGGTGGGGACTATCTGGTTATGGAGCTAAGAGGACTTCCATGAGATTATCCTTTTCTGTGCGTCTGAGGGTCAAGTCCAGGGGTTTTTGTTTGTTTGTTTGTTTGTTTTGTTTTGTTTTTATTGTTAAGGTTGTACCACTTCCTAGGAGCTATTTCCTTACGTCAAATTGTCATTTTTCTAATTTAGTTTTATCAACTATGATAAAGTGCTTAATACATACTAAGTATAGCATAACAACATATAATGATCAAAATTAGTGAGGCATAAAATAAATATAAATTAAAACAGACTGTGTGACTATATATACAAACGAGATGCAGTGGTTGGTCCCCAGCACTGAGTCTGAACCAAGGGCTGGATGGAGCAAGAGAGGACCACATACCTGGTGAGGCGACATGTTCCAGGTGGCCCAGCTGAGGCTGGGTGGTGACCCTGTAGATGAGTTCTGCGGGCTCGCTATCCTGGTCAGTGGCCGAGAGCTGCCCAGTAGTGATTTTCTTGACTGAGTTCTCATCCAAGACCAGCCCTTTATTGGTGATGATGACTGGTGGGGATTTGTCTTCTGAAATTATCAGAGAGTTGTTTGTCATGGGAGGTTTCCATCCATCCCCCTTCCCCCTCCCATCCCCTCCCTCCCTGCTTCCTTCTATTCAAGGAATGGTACCCAGGAGGTAAGGTCAGAGCAGTCCTTGGAGCTGTCCCTCAGAGTCCCCCAGTAAGGGGCCAGTCCTGGGTTTTTATCTTTGCTGGGCTTGTGGAAGGAGAACCCAAGTTCTAAGGGAAACACAGTTGGAACGAAAGGCCCTCGGAACTAACTGCTGCATTTCCTATTCGAAACCCCAAGAAGAGCCCTTACCTGAAACACGGATGGAGAAGGACTGGTCAGCCAACTTATTGCCTTCTTCATCAAGCACATCAAATCTAAAAGCAAAGCTCCCACCAGGTTCCCCTGCTCCATGGCTGTATTCTATCTGCCCTAGAAAAGCAAGGAGGAAAACAAAAGATTTGTTGTTAGTATTTTTTGCTATTTATTTCTGAAGCGAGAGGTGGAACTTCAATTGGTATTCACACCGAGGAATCAATTCACACCTCCCTCGCCTGGGTACCATTTTTGACATTTTAATCTAAAGTTTTCGCTCCCTCTCTTTCCTCTCCTGCCACCAACTTCCTCGTACCTTAAAATCTCCTTGTTAACAAGTTTTCTCCGTGCGACGTTTCCTATGGTAGGGCTCAGCCATTTTGAAGGCTCTAGCTCAGATTCTGGGGTGTTCTCACGAATAACTAGATGAGTGTGAGACTGCTCATGGGCACAGTGTGCACTGGCCACACCCACATCATGTGGAGCGACCCTCTAGTGTACCCACATCACCAGGCAGGAGAGTGCAGGCCCGAAGCCCACCTCTCCAGGGATTTTTCACTCTCCGTGGGATACATCCAACCAACAGACAAGCTGACACACAGTCTACACAAAGAGGTCAGGAAGGATCCAAAGGGGAAAAGCACAGTGCATTTCGCTAACACACACCGTTTGCATGGACCCGTCAGTGTGACTATAACCAAACCCTGGGAAGAGCTGCCTGCTCTCATTTGTCACAAAGAGACATAGAGGAATGCAGTAATTAAATAGCTACCGCTGTCCTGTTGCTCGCTGCACCTCTCCCCTGACCCACAGATCCTGCGAGCATCCAGCCGCCCTCAGTTTTAAGTGTCAGTACATCGACACAGCCTACATTTCTGCTCCTGGGGAGAGGGTGGTAGCATATTTCTACATCTGCTAGGAATTGCACGGGGGTCATGTGGCTTTGGACTATTTTTCCTCCTATCTGACTTTTTTCCTTCTCTACTCCTGAAAGCACTGCACAGTAACTACGTAGCATTTAACATTTGCGCCTTCCCGTTACATCAGCATTTTCTGAAGGAGGGATGAGCCGTGTAATCTCCCCCAGGCAGCTCCGATTTTTATGCCCTTCTATTTCGCTTAGTTCATTAACTTGTGCTCTTTGGGGAGCCAGGAAGAGATATAAATTGCTCACCTAAGGAAGGTATACTTTTCTTCGTAATCCATCCCGACTCACTTCCTTTTTCTTTCTCTCTCTCACACATCCTTTTTAGCAACACAGAGAGTCAAACTGATATTTCCTCCTCTACAATAGACTGAAATTTCTCAGAAAATATATTCCTTATCCTAGAAAAATCCCCCCCCCCCCCACACACAAAAGATGCTATAACTTAGCTTGCATTCAAAACAAAAAAATGCATGGGTTCCTGCCACAGTCGGCCACGTTATTAGACCAGTGCTGAGGGAAGTCTGGACAGGCAGGGAGAACAGGCTGACCTTGGCTAACATCTGCCTGGGTGAAGCTCCGGACGGGGCCTCGGACAGAGATTTGCTCCAGGTTGTTAGACTTTGCCATCTGCAGACGTCCTGTGCCAGGGTCTTCCCTCATGATGTACATGAGGCGGCCATCATCTGAGTCAGCGTCCGTTGCTTTCAAGTGCTGCTCTGTGATGCGTGCTACGGACCCTGGGAAAGAACAGGAAAGAGAAGGTCACTCCCCAATGGGATAGTGAATGATTTGTTTTTTTAATCACACATTTCTCAGGCCCAGGGACCAGGCACTTGCCTGTCTCCATTTCCAGCTGAATAAATTCTAACTTCCCTAAATAAAATCACTCTGGACCACGCCCTCTCCTCATGCCCACTTCTATCCTCTCCGGTGCTTGTTCCTATTGTAGCCTGCCATTTAGAACTGCCATTGACGACTGCTTCTGTGATGCAAATAACGTCCAGATCTTGGGTTTGTGCAATCTGCTTCAATTTAATTTACTTAACGTCTGTAGAATAACCAAATCAGAAAGCGCCAGTTGTGCATAAAAACCCCATAAATATATATCATCGTCATCTCGAATTAAATGGTCAAAATCAGTGTTTCTCAAGCCAGAAGATACACTAAGCACACAGGCCAGGTTGACAAGTCTGTATGGAGACTGAGGACCGAGGCAAGACATTCACTATAGAAATACTTGTCAGAGTCCCGCCCTTTGCTTCCTGCCCAGCTACTTTCTCTTCTTTTTGTTGTTGTTGTTGTTGGTTTTTGTTTTGTTTTTTTTTGTTTTGTTTTTTGAGACACAGTTTCTCTATGTTATCCTGGCTGTCCTGGACTCACTTTGTAGACAAGTAGATGAGGCTGGCCTCGAACTCACAGTGACCCACCTGCCTCAGCCTCCCAAGTGCTGGGATTAAAGGCTTGCGCCACCATGCCTGGCTTACTTTCTTATCTTAAAAGCAGCAAATACAAGTAAAGTAAAGCCCTTATCATTCATGTCACATATCTTGATGTTTGAAGTAGCAGTCCACCTTTGGCCAAGAGTGCATGGCCTGTAGCATCCTACCCAGAACTCTTAGTAAGTAACCCTGAGGGACGAGGCAGTGTCTTCCTCCATACCAAGATTTGGCTTGCTCAGGGCTTGCTAGAATATGGTATATGTCAGGCTCAAAGTTCCTTTTGAGTCATGTATCCCAGCACATGTGATGTCACCCCTGCGGTCCCTCTGAAACACTCTATGCATCATGGAGGATAGAGGGAAGTGATCTGAACTTCCTAATTCTCATACAGCCTGCTACAGTGTAAGCAATTCAGTACTTTTTCTTCGATGGAAAAAAAAACTCATGTCTTCCTCTACAGTCCATAAAACAATAACAGGCCACTTTGCTTGTAAGCAGTGAAATATCAATTTTTAGAAGCTTTGGTGAGTCTCATGATTACAGATTTTATTATACCATATATTTATTTTTAAATGCAAAGCATATGTGAAACTAACACTAGACAAACTACAGAATCCTAATACACAAAGACTTAGGTCAAAGGCCTACTCCATACCTTATTTATTTCCTACTATATAGCATGTTCAAGACTAAAGCATGTCATTGCTCCTTCCATGTTACTAAAACATAGCAAAGTATGACAATTAGATGCCAGAATATGATACAAAATGATTTGCAATTACTTGCATAATCTCCTAACTCCTGGTAGCCTCCCAACTGCTCTTCTATGTCTTAAAAATTCTTTTTAAAATAACAACTTGAAAATTTTATCAGAATCTTTATGTTTTGGTTTCCATGATGCTGGCTGGACTGAGGCACTGTTACAAGAGACTTGGGTCTAAGATACACATTATGATTCTGAGGGTACTGAAAATACTATATAAATGCTTCACAAAATGTTCCCAGATTTATAGACAGAGGTGTCATGTCCAGAGAACTTCACCGGCTCATATTTCCTAATCAAAACTCAGTGTTCCTAAACAACGATTTCCTAAAACACTACTTTCCTTAGATAAGGAATAGCTCCCCCAAGATCCACCCACGGCACCAACAGGAAGAAGGTACTGTCTGCATAGGCTTTAAAAAAAAGTATGGGCTGGGTGTTGTGGCGTATGCCTTTAATCCTAGCACTTGGGAGGCAGAGGCAGGTGGATCTCTGTGAGTTCGAGGCCAGCCTGGCCTATAAAGTGAGTCTAGGACAGCCAGGACAGAGAAACCCTGACTCGGGGGGGGGGGGGGGGAGAAAGAAAGAAAGAAAAAAAAGAAAGAAAGTATGGATAAACAAGGCTACCCTCACCCACTTCTACAGAAATTGCTATGGTTTGGTTGTGTACTAACTCTATACACAAGTATGTTGAAAGCTTAGTCTCATGCTGATGTCATTATTTTGGAAGGCGCTAAGAACTTTAGTGGGTAGCACCTGGCTCAGAAAGTAGGTCACTGAGGTAGTGTCTTTGGCAGCTAGACATTGCTCTGGTCTCCAGTCCATCTCAGCATCCTGCTTGTCACCGGGTAATCACTTCTGCCTGTTTCTGCCATGATAGTCTTCTTTACCACAGAAAACCCTGGAGCCACTCACTCAAGTATAAACCAAAACCCATGAAACACAAGCCCAAGGAAATCTGCCTCCTTTCAAACTGTTCTCATAGGTGTGTGTCCTGGTGGGTGACAGGAAGTTGGGATAGCACACCTGCTGAGAGCCGAAGCCCTTGGTTTACTGCCAACTGGGGGGCATCGCTTGTAGGTAGCTCTATGTAGACCTCCATCCGTCCTGTGTCTACATGGAGGCCATCGGTGAGAGAGAACCGGAACTCATCGACTGCCATATCTATGTCACCAGGCAAGTACCCGACCAGCCCGGCCAGGACATCCTGGTAGGTGAAGGAGGATCCCTGGTCCAAAACTGTCCCATTCTCCAGAGGGTCAGAGGCAGTAGGCCTCCGGAGGAGATGACCTGCAGAAGGTGGAGAGGAGTGACAGAGAAACAATGGGTTTATACATTTATATAATCAAAACGTGACCCAACTTTGCCAACTAGTATGAACTTACGTAGAATGTCAAGTACCTTAGAGACTCTTGGTGCTGACACTTAGCATTTTATATGTAAGTACAGGTGGTGCCCTGTGGCCTCGTCTATAAATAAAGAAGACAGAGCTCCACTCTTGTGGTTAGAAGTCTCCTAAGGAGACACAGACAGATGCTGCAGTATAGTGGCTTAAAAACCACATCTCCCTCCTTGGATTCAAACTCATTTCATGATCTGAACTTTATTTTCCCTTCTGCAAAGTGAAGACAGCGTTCCACTCTTTTGCTTACAGTATGCAGATCGAAGGGTGTACATTTTAAAATCTTTTTCAACCTAGGAATACAGTAAGCATGCTTACATTGATGTTCCTTTTTCTGTTTTTAAGGGGTACAGTTAAAAAAGTGTCATCAAAGGTAGTGAAAGCGGATGAAGGCAAGCTGAAAATGCAACAGCCAGTGGTCTCTTCCAGTGTTAACCCTGCAGCAACAGCGGCAATTTCCTCTTTAAAAGCCCAACCCGTGTTAGAGTGATTGACACACCATGTGGCTCCAGAGCTCTAGCTTGGGGCTGGCACTTAGAGGAGGGGGTAAAGGATCCCCACAGTACTTTCTACACCTGCTTTAAACTAGAGAACATTGCTGTTGCGAGGGGAACAAGTTTGTGGGTCTTCTAACATGCTGACAGGCTGAACGAGGCAGCCCTGATGACAGCGACGCTCAACCTGAGAAGATGCACACACACTCAACCTGTTCTGCTTGAGACTAGAAAGGAGAGGAGGGAAGGAGCTGGGGTGAAATTTCCAAGATGCCAAGGACTTAGCACGCAGGCTTTTAAAAACAGCATCTACCACAACCTGGAAGGCTCTGGGCTAGCTGTGAATCTGATTATATTTTGACACAAAGAATAGGCTCTAAGTCTGGAAGGAAGAAGGCATAATGAGCCAGTCTACAAACTTGCGCTCACCACCCATCAGGCGCCTCAATTAAGCAGCGGCTTTCCTCCGCGGTTTGTGTCTTACCATGGTCAGGCTTTTTCATCAATACAAAAACCAGCTCGTTATCGGGGGTGTCCAGATCTTGGAGGCTCAAGGAAGAATTGCTTAGCGCCACTCCTGAGCTCAGCCGTACTCCCAGGGGCCGCAAGGTCATCCTGGGAGGCTCATCGTTCTTCCTCTGATTAAAGGATAAAATATTAGATCTCACACAGATATTAATTTAAGAGGAAAGAAAACAAGCATTAGGAGAATATATCATTACTGCCACAGCTCCTACTAGCCAAACAGTATTTAATGTGCTACTGTGTTTACCTCCTGGTCAAAATATTAGTTAAAAATTAAAAAGTCACATAAACAAAAGGTTCCTCTGAAAGGAGGCTGATGGACAGCCTATACACAGTTGCTAAGGTATTGTCCAGAGGTACAATGACCATATTTTTCTAGATTTAAATGATGGATGTATAATTTAGAAATATAAGTATATTTGAAGATCAAAGGCTATTCCAGTTCAGATGGTCTCAGCTATCACAATGGACTAAAGACCTCAGTAGACAACAGTCACAGCACTGGGAAGCAAAGCTTCTGGTGCTGCCTCTCAACTCTGATTCACCCCTGGCCTTTACAGTTGCTGAAGGTTCCACACATTTTTATTGTCCCAAGGCAGAGGCCATTCCATTCTGAGATTTATCTTCTCTCCCTCTCTTTGTTGTCAAAAAGCAAGACTATCATAGTAGTTTCTCAAATAAAAATAGATGTAAGATTGATAATCAAACTCCTTTTATAGTTAAATAATAAAATTTTTTTTGAAAAAGGCAAGAATGTATGCAGACCCACTTGTGGAAATATCAGAGAAAATGGGCTATTAGTTTTCATCTAAGTATGAGAATGGCATGGCTTCTCTGATTCCTACAGACTGTTTTACCCAGAGCAAATACATCTTATCCTAAAATAGAAATTTAGATCTCAACTCAGACCTTCCTCAAATGTCAACTCTGATTTCAAAAGTTTCCAGAAGGTCAGGGGTATGTGTTAAAATTGATATTTTAAGTTGAAGGTCACATCCAACCCTTTGCTTGTGAGTGGACGGCTTATTTGAGACTGGGACATCATGTGGTTTAAGGTCATCTCTTTTAAGAGTAGAGTACTGGGCAGCTGAAGGCTTATTCCCCCCCCCCCCCATCTAAAGTCTTTACCTCAATGGTGATATTGACGTTGTGAATTTCAGAACGACTGCTTCCATCACTCACATAAAAACTAAAGACATCGTGGGTTGGCTCGATGCTGTCATGAACACTCTGGAAGTAATAAATGTAGTTTTCCAGGACATCTTGAATAGGGAATGATGCCTCTGAGCCACTTGTAGCTCCTGGGCCAAAGCGATCCCCTGCATAATATCAAGAGAACACATTTACCTTGACTGATGAGAACCCAGTCACTAGGTTGATTTGGAAAAGAAGGCATTATCAACACGTGATAGAAGAAGGATTGTTGGACAAAGTTAGGACAGAACTTAAGTCTGTTTTCGTCTTCCGTTGGATGGTGTTTCTAAGACCATTCCCCACCTATAAATGGATATGGCAGCCCTGTTGTCTCCACAGGAAATCAGGTGAGATAAAGTGCCTGAAACCGCACAGGCACAGCACAGAGTCTGTGGTTGGTTCCTTTCCAATCATTTATACCACAAACTGGGGTGTAAATCGCAACACAGCAGCCAACATTCTAGTTTAAACTTCAGCAGGGTAAGAGCCACCCTCTCTGGTGTGTTCTTCAGGTGTTAACAATTCCCCTATAGAAGAAAGTTAACTGTGGCCCTTTCTGCTTTAACCCCTCCTCCAGCACATTTCCAGTTGACTTCCAAGTTTTTTATTTTAAACTTGATTTATTCTTTAATAATTGCATGTGTACATGTGTGTATATATGTGTATGTATATATAATTGCTAATCTAAGCTTCCCTGTAGCATTCCTATCCTTGTCCTTCCCACCACATTCCTTCTTCTCAAATCTCCTTCCTACTTTCATGTAGTTTCTTTTGGTTTGGTTTGGTTTTGAGAGAGGAGAGAGAGGAGAAAGACAGAGATACAGATAGACTGCATTTAATTGAAGTTACTGCTTGAGTGAGGGGCAATGTACCAGTGGATACACCACTGAGAATGTGACTCCCCACACCCCTGCAACCCTTGATCCTCTTAGAGCTATGGGTGGAATGTCAAAAAGCCCAGTCCTGAGGTGGTCTTGTGAAGGTAGCCACTGCTGCTGTGAATTCATGGGTCCAGTAGCTATGACTTGTCTAGAAAACATGATTTTTCAGGACTCTTTCCCATATTGCAGGTCTGATCTCCCAGTTTCTTGAAGGAACCTATACGTCAGAACTGAGCCATAGGTTAATAGTATGCCAGGGTTTCTGGGTACCCAGAGACCATGTAAATACTGTGACACTCAGGTACTGTTCAGACAATGATGTGTTCAGGTCCCATTCAAGGACAAAATGCTGCTATAGTCTGGGAACGTTTTCCTCCAAAGACCATGCATTAGCTGCCATCCGGACTGTGGTACAAAACCTTGCAGAGATGGAGCGAAGAGAGCAGTTTTAGAATCACCGGAGGCCTGGAGGAAAACACGAGGCCTGTCTGCCATCTCTTTCTCTCGCTTAAGGAGAGAGCTTTGTTCTACCTTCCCATCCCAAGTTGCCACAGCAAGGGGGTCCAACTGACCATGGGATGCTAACACGGATCTCACGGGTGAAGTACAGCTTGTCTCTCTGGAAGCTGGTTTATCTCAGGGGTGTTATAGTAGCTGAAAGCTGACCTACAGGGGTACATCTTTGGGAAGTGATATGCTCATGGGGCACCTTTCAAAGTCCTTTACTTTGCTGCCTCCTGCTTCCTCTGCTCACCCAACAACAAACACTGCAAAAGGCCGAGGGGAAGAGTAAACAACGTCCAAGTGATGGATGGCTTGGTACGTACTGGGCTCTAGCCAAGTCCTTCTAATTGATTGATTTTTAACGTGCTGCCACAGTTTTCTTCTAGAGCGAAGGAAAAAAAAAAAACCCGTGTCTACACATTTCCTGGGTATGTATCAATGAAGCAAAATAGATGCGGTCCATATGAAAATAAGAGAGCTTCCCTTATCTTCTCTAGGATGCTTAGCAAACACCAGATCCTAAAAGGCCACTGACTTCCTGGCTGTACACAGTAGCATCTGTTGGCACCCCGTGGACAGACTGGGACTGAAAATGTCTTCTATAGGTTTGTTTTTTCACCAGCTGTTTGAAAGAAGGGAAAGATAATTGAGGCTGAGAAAGAGAAAGAGAGAGAGAGAGAGAGAGAGAGAGAGAGAGAGAGAGAGAGAGAGAGAGAGACCCAAGCAGCCAGCGACCCCGTAATCCATGGGACACAGAAGATTAGGGTTTCCAGCCAGAACTGCTGAAAACGCATCCAAGTTTTACTTCTCCTTTTACTCATCATTATAAACTGGGAGATACAGCTTTGTTTTCTGGGTCAAGAAAAGCCTCAGTAAACGATACCTTAAAATATATAACAGAGTAAAATAAGCCTGTTTTAAAACTGTTGGAGAGTTAGTTGGCCATCAAGGGAATCGGACACCGAAGCCTCAAGCACCAATCTTTCCAAGTTTTAAAACTGCCCTTTCTATTTTTGATGTTCATCACGGAGGAGGCGTGCTCTTTGCCTTCTTCAGCAGAATGTCCTCAGCACAAATTAAACAGCCCCCGGTGAGGGTGGCTGTCATCTCGGACACCTGCTTGACTCAGCACTGGAAGAGATGTCCTCAGAGAAACCCAGAGGGTCTTGCCCTGATCAGGCCAGTCCTGAGCAAATTTAGATTCAGGGCCATTAGGTTTCATAGCAACACCGTAATCATTCCATCTCCCCTCCTGCTTAGCAAAAAGTAAAAGCTGCTTCTACCAGGTTTAAAAATATGCTCCAGTGGGCTAGAATGAAATTTAGGTAGCTAGTTTCATCAGCATATAAAACACTGGCTCAAAACAGAGGCTCGGGGATGGGGCTTCCTGCTTTGAGAAAAGGGCAACATTTTCCATTGGTGTAAACTGGTGAGTTATTTCGTGCCCCCGAGCCTCTTTTCTTCCCCTCAGATTCATGCCCTATAGACTGAAGAGTCTCTTAGTGGTTCTGGGACCAGCAGCCATGTTGTGCATCACACATGGATGAGGGACAAAAAGTGTTAGTTCGTGGGCTACAACCAACCTCTTCAACAGGAGCTTTGGGGAGGCTGCCAAAAACAAAACAAAAAAAAAAAAAAAAACAAAACCCTGTGTCTTCACAACCTCTTCACATGATGGTTATACATAGAAAAGTTTGGGAATCACTTTCTGGAGTCAGGATTTGGACAACTCCCCGAAGTGGCCTATCTGTGGTACCTCATGCGCGTCATTCAGGTAAATGTCAAACTGTGTTACAGGGGCTTCCTGGCAAGGAAACTGCACGGATAGAAGAGGCAGTGAGGGGCGATGGCCTTTCAATATTGCCCACCTCACTCATGCGCTTACTCTGCAGGAGATGCCGTTTTTCCTTTTGTCCATAGAGACTTTCTCTGACCCTTCAAGTTCCACACCCCTGGGGCTTTTCTGCCACCTCAGGCAGAAATAATTGCTTTGTTCTATGCTCTCAGTGCTTTGCTTCTTTCCTCTCATTTTTCATGTACTTCATCAGTCTTTCTGTCTCCCACTCGAGGCAGGGTCAATGTTATCCGTGTTAACACTGTATCTAGCACAAACATTTGTTGAAAGGAGCTTAATTATGCAATAAACAAGTCTGCATGCACACATGGAGAGACAAGAGAGGGAAAAGATCCAAGACTTCTGATAGGAAAACATGACCATTCTAAGTGAGTTTCTGGTCACCAGGCTCAAGTGGCAGGCACCATGCTGAACACAGACACCTGCAGTCAATGGCCTGTCTGTGAGAGCTGCTCGCTGTGTGCCAATTAGAACCTAGTACTGGCCTGCGGTTCACTCGGGACTCCTCATTGCAGACATAGCAGGTCAGAACCCGGCAGGAGCTGTCTCAACTGCCAGTCACAGTGGGTCTCAGGGGGCCTGTGGACTGCACATGCCTTTTGCCTCTCCTTGTGTGTGATACCCTCCAGTGGGCTTGAGGGCAGATGGTGCAGGGGAGGGATGTTGACGAGGGTGTCAGAGATAGACAGCATGCATTTCAATTCATGTCATATCCATAGGAGGGACAGAGACACACGGGCTACAGTTCATCTGAACTGCAGCTGCCTCACAGGAAGGGGACAAGGACCTTTATTTTCTTGATACCTAATTCTTAATACAACCTGTGGGTCGCTCAGCACCCATGACTCATACGTCAAATCCCTTTACTTGGCTCTGGTTTTCCTAGCATTTATTAACCTTCTGACATCCTATGCTATTTCCCCATTATTCCTCTCTCTCTCTCTGCTAAGGTAAGAGTCAATATGAAGGTGGTGAGGGTTATCTGGTTTTTTGGTTTTGTTTTTATTAACGCATCTTTGATGTTTAAAAAGTGCATGGCAAAAATAAATACATAAAAATAATAAATAAAATAATAAAAAAAGTGCATGGTATAAAGAAAATGCTAACAATTTTTAATGAAACTTTCCATTCTCCCATGTTCTTGAAATGAGTCCATTTCATTTTAATCACTCTTGTTTAATTAGACCCCCCCCCCATTTCCAGATCCTAAACCGTTCCCCGGCAAAGCCGCATGATTACCTGTTCCTGTGTTCTCAATGCAGCCATACTTGGGTAGAGCACTTAGCTTGATGACAGCATCCCCCTGCAGGTTGTCATAATCATCAGTAGCAAAAAAATGGTGGAAGGAGAGCGGTGCCCTCCCTCCCTCATCAACCTGAGGAAGAAAGGAATATAGAGTGTAGAACTGCAGAGGGAGGGTGTAAAACCAGAAACTGTGTGGCCTGGGGTCACCATCAAACATCGGTTCCACTTCTGTGGGGAGGCAGAGCTTTGTAGATGAGGGGGTGTGTGTATGATGCTAAGTGGGGGTGTGTTGCTAAGGGGGTGTGTTGCTAAGGGGGTGTGTTGCTAAGGGGGTGTGTTGCTAAGTGGGGGTGTTGCTAAGGGGGTGTGTTGCTAAGGGGGTGTGTTGCTAAGGGTGTGTGTGTATGATGCTAAGTGGGGGTGTGTTGCTAAGGGGGTGTGTTGCTAAGGGGGTGTGTTGCTAAGGGGGGGTGTTGCTAAGGGGGTGTGTTGCTAAGGGGGGGTGTGTTGCTAAGGGGGTGTGTTGCTAAGGGGGTGTGTTGCTAAGGGGGTGTGTGTATGATGCTAAGTGGGGGTGTGTTGCTAAGGGGGTGTGTTGCTAAGGGGGTGTGTTGCTAAGGGGGTGTGTTGCTAAGGGGGGTGTGTTGCTAAGGGGGTGTGTTGCTAAGGGGGTGTGTTGCTAAGGGGGTGTGTTGCTAAGGGGGTGTGTTGCTAAGCGGGGGTGTGTTGCTAAGGGGGGGTGTTGCTAAGGGGGTGTGTTGCTAAGGGGTGTGTTGCTAAGGGGGGGTGTGAGGCTAAAGCCGCACGATGATCGTTCAGCACCTCCCAAAGATGTACTCAGACACCTTGGCCGTGTGTCTTCTCTCAAAAATGCACTTCGCTCAGTGATGGATCTGGTTATAACGTAGTTCTAGCCAGTTGTAACCACCCATCTCAACACGTTTGAGGACGGGACAGCTGCCTTCTTAGGGCATCAGAATCCCACAGAGCATAGCCAGGGAATAATAAATGCAGCCCTCCTTCACATTCTGAGGTGGGCTGTCCTAAAGGCATCACCAAGCAGAATAAAAGTCCCATTTACTCCCTCATATTGTATATTTATAGGGGTGTAGGAATAAAGGACTAGCCATACCTGAAAGTTAATGCTTATCTTAACATCAAAGAAGAAAATAAATCAGTACATGCAAAGGCGGTTGTTCAAACTAACCTTTTCTTTGGGGCCTGGCTTTATGTGCTAATTTTGAAGTCTGGCCCTGATATTTTTCACCTGCCTGCTGGAAATAGTCAAGGCGTTTCACTCTGAACTTACAGCTAGCTGCAGGATGGCCTATAACTTATAAAGCGGGACTCTGGGAATGGAGATGGTTCAAGTTACCTCCCCAAGTTGTAGAAAAGGGAAAATAGGGGGAATATCACAACTATTTTGAAATTATTCAGAGTTTCATGAATTTTAAAGTACTTGATAGAGCCAGAAAATGCCTAGGCTTTGGGCCTTAATGTTTATATGGCAGGTAGAGGAAGGAAAATGAATTTTTGTGAACTCCAGATACTGTGCTAGTAGTGATGCAGGATATTTTAATTAATCATTAGAGAAGTCCTTTATGTAGCAGAAATTGTACTTCTTAAGGAAGAAACAGGCTGGAAGGAATTAAACACTTGTTGCAAAGCCCGCTCTCTAGTATGTAACAAGGCAGGTTCAGGCACCCAGGCTGACAACTTCAGTGACAGATACATGTTATATTGGCTCCACATACCAGATTTCTTAATCTTGTTAGTAATAATAAATGTTGTTTTAACCCATAGACAGTCAGCTTTCCATGGCTTAATTGCTAACAATAATAAATTATAAAATCCTCAAAAGTATATTTTACTTTTGTTTTATTCCCAAATTGCCAACAATATCCAGTATGCTCTCTAGCATGTACACAAGGGTGATGTAAATATAATGACTGGACATTTTGCATATAACTATTTATATGTATATGTATATGTATATATATATATATATATATATATATATATATATATATATTTTTTTTTTTTTTTTTTTTTTAGAAAGACAATGACAGCCACCATCTGATATCATTGCCCAGATACCTTGGGGGGGAAGAACTTGGCAGCCCATCTAGGCAGAAACCAAGGATGCCCACCCATCTAGGCTCTATCACCAAGGATGCCAGCTCTCCCAAGCCCTGGAGGTTTATTGATCTGAGGGCTGTTTACCGTGATAAGGTCAGCAAAAGCAATGATGTGCGGTGGGCTCTTGGCAGGAGTGATTGTGACTGTAAAGACCTGGTTGTCCACATGGTTGTCATCCATGTCGGAGACAGAGAAGCGGAAGCTATCTGTAACCGGATGCCCATCTGTTTCAAACACAGCGGAGTATCTGTAAGACACAAAGGAACGAAAAGGTTGAGTCACCCTGACAAGTTGGGTAAGAGGACAGTACTTTGGTATTAAAATGACACCAGAAACAATGTATTGCTTCAGCCCATTGCTTCGTATTGTAATACAAGTGTTAAAAATCATTTCAAAGAATGGCCAGTCTTTACATACCTAATGTTCCTGTTGTTGATGTCTTCCATGGTGAAATTGAGTTCCTCTGAGAGCTCCTCCACCTCAGGGCCCGAGGTCTTTAAGAGTACACCGTACATGGGCAGAGAACTTAACTGAATCCAGATCTCGGCATCAGGGGAAGAATCGTCCTAATGAGGCAGATGTGAGTCAGGACACGAACACAGGTTTGCAGAAACCAGCGCGTCCACACTCACAGGGTCTTCCCCCTACACCAAAGGCATCTGCCAGCTGTCATCAAATACCACTCCCAACTCCACACAAGGCCAGGATTTATCCCCGCTTCAAAAGCCTCTGGGATAACATGTCCTTGGAAGAAAAAGCTCAAGGTAAAACAGTGGGGGAATGCACTTAGGGTAGAGGATGTAAAACAGAGATGTTTTATTGTTTCTGCAAGAGCCATAAGGGTTTTGTTTTTATTACATGGACATAGTACAGGAGAGATGGAGGCCAGCCTTAACAAGCCATTCTATAAACACGGGCTCAGGCTTCTTTTGCAGTTTCTAAGAACACTGTGCATTTTAGAAATATACAAAATTCCATTAGAGTATATAATACACTCCACAATGGCAAAACTCTGTGAAACAGAATTTGCTTAGCCAATGACTCACTTCAAGCAACAGCAATGTGGCAAAAACTTGGATTAACAAAAGAATTTAAGAGGTCCTGTGGATTTCCTTCTGTGAGGACAGAATCAATGGATCCTCACTCTCTAGGATACTTAATCTTAACAAAGAACATTTCTTTCTCCTCTATTGTTTATTGAGAAATAAAATACAGCTTTCTGTTTGTCTGCACTGACAATAACAGAATATCTTCATGGGCAATTTCCTCTTTCTTCAAGAATATTTTTGGAAATGTCTAGGAGGCAGGCGATGTCTTTTTGGAAAATTTTCCCGGGTCATCTGTCTTTTAGAGGAGTTGACTGTGAAAACAGGGGCATTCTGTTTTACTGCGGCAACAATGAAAGCGATTGTTGCATTTTCAATTTTACTGTCAAATGCAAGTTTTCCTGGCTATACCTGCAGCTGCCAAGTGACAGGAACTGAGCCTGGCAAGCAAGCCCCGAGTCCTTGTCCTCCTCCAGCAGTTAGACTCCTCAATTCGAGATCACAGAATTGCCTCGGGGTACATCTGACACTAGCCCAGAAGGGAACAGAGACTTACAGAGGCAGCAAGACTGCAGACGATTTCTTCTAAGTGTACACTCTTACTGTTTTCTCCTTTCTGTGGGGGATTAGACAGGGAGTGGAGGTGGCCAGAGTGCTACCACCTGCTACTCCTGTGAGTTCTCACTGGGAATGATCTCCAGAAGACTACTGAAAACCTTCAACTACCCTCTTCTGAGCCCTGAGAAATCACAAGGACAGGGCACCTGACTCTTAATTGTAATAAAGAGTTTCTGACTCGTGGGAAATCTGGCAAAGAAATGTTTATTTCCTGCCAGGCATATTCATTATCGCATTATACATCAATTAAAAAAATTTTTTTTTCTGGGTTTAAAATGTGAGAAATCAGCAATTGTTTTCTTCTTCTGAAAATAACTTCTCATAATTTCTTTTTTAAATCACTAAAGTTTAGACCAGCTAAAGAGACTGTGAGTTTATTAAAATGCATAAGAAAACAGACCCTGATCTTGTGTAATTTCCCTGTTCAAACACCTTTATGATCATTTTGGATAAATTGCTATTTTCATTTTATTTCTCTTAGTCATTCTAAAGAAATTAACATGCAATATATAGCTGTAGTGGCTACGAATCCACTATATACCCATGAACCTACCGTTCAACACGAAGATTAGATAATAATTAATGTAAAGTCTGGGACAGTAGCTTAGTCTGGAAAGTGCTTGAGTTGTGAGCTTATTCCTAGAACCCACGTTAAAGAAAGTCAAATTTGGTGGCACACACTGTGATCCCAGTGCTGACAAGGTAGGCGCCAGCCTAGGTGACTTGGAAAGTCCAAGGTGAGTGAGAGACAGTGCCTCAAACAATATGAGCAATGCCCCACGTTGCTGCCTGGGCGCCACAGACTCAGGCACATGCATATGCACACAAACACACGGGAACACATACACAAATTACTATATATGTATTTCTTGTATCCTGCCCTTGGGCCCTTTTATCAGTCTTAATTTTGTTCCTCTTTTCCTTTATTACTATTAGCATTCCTTTTCAAGACAGGGTTTCTCTGTGTGGCCCTGGTTGTTCTGGAACTTGCTCTGTAGGACCAGGCTGGCCTCGAACTCAGAGATCCACCTGCCTCTGTCTCCCGGGTGGTGGGATCAAAGGTGTGCACCACCATTCTCAGTTTGAATTTTTAAAATATGGCTTGCTATATTACTAGAAAGCATATTTTTTGAAAAAATGCAGCTCAGGCTGATGGCAAACATGGGGGCCTCTTCTTCTCCCACTGAGAATTCTAAGTGCTGACATCAGAGGTGTGGGTTAACGTGGTTGGCCCCTCTCTCCTTGTTTCCTCCTTTTATTTCTTTATCCGATTCATTTGGGTTTTTGACATAGTTGGTTATAACATCACTTTTCCCTGGAAGTTACCTCAATTTTGTTAAAATTGGTCTCCAGATACATAATATAAAAACACTTTAGTGCATCATATTTTGAATTATTGCAGGTTTGGATGGCATGTAGAAATGCTATTTGCGTTTTAATACTAATCTTGCACTTCTCGTACTGTAAACAAGAAAAGCAAGGCAAGAGTGTTTAAACAAGTTGCCGATGGCCACGATACTCAAGAGAGGCAAGATTGAATTAAAACCTATCAATTCAAACTCTGGAACCCTACACACCAAGGAGGCTGTTCATGGGGCGGGGGATGCTATTTGGTAGAGTGCTTGCCTAGCATGTATGAAGTCCTGGGCCTGATCCCAGCACTGCATACAACGGGGTGTGGCAGTGAACTCTCATAGTCCAAGCATCTGGGAATGACTAGACGTTCAAGCTCACCCTTGACTATGTACCTAGTGTGAGTCCCTGTCTAAAATTGAAGACTAAAATAGCATTGAAGAGTAAACCACGTAGGATCCCACTTTTCCTTTGGTGTACCCACCACCCTCTCTTCCCATCTTCTTCCTGGTCCCCGCACTCTGATCGTGAAGAGAGTCAGCTTTCCCTATCTGTTTGTATTCTGTTCATTCGTGGATGTCATTTGGAGTGGCTTTTCCATTATTGAAATCTTCACTATTTCAGGAAAGCATTTCCATACTGTACAACTGAGAGAAAGGCTGTCTATCCTTTAAAAGGGTGCGCCATGCTGTGCTTTCAGCAGGCTAGAAGAGTTCCCTCAAATCGCTCTGCTTTGGTGGGTAAATTCACATTCAATCAATTTTTGAAAATATATGTTCAGCGGCCAACGAGCTTGCATCTTGATATGCAGCTTATAATATGTGGTTAATGGCAGGCACTGTTCCTGGAGTGCTATTTCGGTCTATCAAACATCTTCCAAGCCTGCTGATTTATTGATTAAATCTGAATTCATATATATATATATATATATATATATATATATATATATATATATATATATATTTTTTTTTTTTTTTTTTTTTACAAATTTATAACTTTCACAGGATCAAAAGACCATAACGTATGATAAAAAATAATCTGCCAATTAGAAATCGTTGGAGCTTTACTGAAACTGCACTGCACCCACAAGAGGAATCAAGTGGAATTCAGTCTTTTATCACTTAGGAAAAGGTAAATTTAAAGGGGAAAACAAATCTGTGTGCTAGCCAATGCTTGATCAAGTGCCTACTTTTTGGAACTGGGCTTTACAGTGAGAGTCTTCAGCCCAGACAAGGGTAACTGAAACCATACAGTGTTTCAAGACAAGGAGTGGGGGACAGGCTGTTCACTGCAATTTTGAGGCCAGTGAAGGAAAAATTCAATACTAAGAATGATTGCCATTCATATAATTATGCTTTCTTTCAAAGCATAACAACTAATCATTATTATGTTTATACAGACAACAGTTATCTCTTTACAACTTATATAGCTGCAAAATAAGATTAATTAACCTCATTCTCCTTTGCCCCAGATGCAGACTCAAAGAAGGCAGGTGAGTTTAATTACCAAGATCACTTAATCAAGCTTGAGCCAGACATGGGGGAAATCCTATCTCTAACTACTCACCTCCTAGGGCAGGAGATGGCCAGCAGGCCAATAGCCTGGCCTTGGAAATTTACATCTATTTCGTCTAGACGGGACAAGAACAAAGCTGGTAAAAGTCAGCTTTCCCCCAGAAAGCCAGGACCAGCCATTAGCCCCTCATCATCAATCAGGCAGATTTCTTTCCTAAAATTCCCAGCTGAACTCTGTTCACTACACTCGAAACAACAAATCTGGAGTTTTCATGACAAGGGAACTGTTGCCTTTTGACAATCACATGGCCTTGGAGTTCCTGATGTTTTCATCTCATTTCTTCTTTTTGTGAATAGGTACGTCTGTGGCATAGATGCACGCGTATGCATGTTCACATGTGTATACATGTGTGAAAAAGATTAAGCTTTGTCACAGGTGGAAGTAATCTTGGCGGACTTTACCCTTGGGGCACCCCATAAATACCTTGTGACAGACTGAGTGGAGCCATCCTGGGCCTAGAATTAAAAAAACAGACCCGAGAACCCCACCTGGACTATTGTTTCTCTAATTGACCCTCAACGGGAGAAGGAGACCACCCTTCCCATGTGACTCAGACAGGTGGGGAAGAGAGAACAACAGCTTCAGACAGGACTTGAATGTGTGTGGAGCAGCGAACAGGCTGGACCAACATGCGGGCCAGAGAGACACCTAAGGACCCGTCCCGTGGAACGGATACCGGAGGTTCACTCTTTTGTCTCTTTAACCTTTTTTCCTTCTTGTGTAAACTAGTTGGGTTGTATAATAAAGTTTAATTGTTAAGAAACAGAGCCAATATACATGAGCTTATGTGGACCAAACTTGCTCACTGAGTTAATGTAGCCAGCCAGCTAGCACAGGGGAGCTCTTCTCCACCCTGACTGCTGAGGTTATGGGCTGGCTGCTGTGTCCACATGGCTTTTACCTGGGTCCTGCAGATCTGAAGCCTAGGCTCCACACTGGAGCAGCCACTGAACCACTTTACCCACGGAACCACGTCCTCAGCTCTCACTGGAGCTTTACACTCACTTGTCTACGGTTGAGACACTGGGAGGAGCCTGATGGTGCAGTGTGATTCCAAAGAAAGAGCAAGAAAGCTGAGAAAAGAGCCTTTCGCGCAGTGTAAACCTGCTGCCTCAAAGACCCAGCCGTGGTGGTGCAGATTCCTATAGGCAGCCCAGTCAGCAGTGCAGGTGACAAAAGCATAAATGTCGGAACTTACCACGTAAGCAAGGTGTGACCTGGTGATTACGGCCGTACGTTGACTGGCAACGTTCATGCTCAGGGACGACCCAGGGGCCAGTCGAGGCCCTCGGTTCTCTGACGGGGACACCTTCACTTTTACTTCCGCTGTTGTCACAGTCAGGCCATCTGTGACTGAGATCTCCATGTTGTCTTCCCGGGCAGAGGACCCATCATGCACGTACTGCAGAGCATTTCTCTCAACTTCATCGTATGTGAAAGTGTCACCTTCCAAGAACAAAACAAACCCAATCCGTAAAGCCAATGACTTCTGGGAATAAGTGTTTCTTGTTCGCAGAGCACCTTTATTCTCCTGATGTCACAGTGCTGGTAGAATCATGGACTCCGGGACACAGGATCTAATCAGTCTTACTGCCGCCCAGCCAGTGCAGGAATCTCTCTACATCACTGTGGGGAAAGGGTGGCTTAGCTCGCCCTGCCACACTTTTCAAGGTGAGAGGCTGTTAAGTGAGGTAGCCAATTTTTCTGGATGTATTTTGTATTTTAGGGTTCTAAATCATATTGAGCTAAAACTGGGCCCTGGGACAGCATTCATCACTCCCGGTTCTAGAAGAACGAAGAACAGGCTCATATTCCTTTGGACCGTCCCTCTTCTAATGGCAGTACGGAATATTTCTTGAAGACTTAAGAAAAGAGATGCCACTCTCTGATCTATCAGAGGCATTATTCAAATTTGAGTTGTTTCTTGACGTTAAAAGTGCAAATCGCATAGCTCAGGGCACTAATTTATAACATATCACCCTGACAGATAAAACAGGTCCCGTAGAAAGTTTCAGGATCACAGAGGTTTGTAGAAAACAGAGTTAAATGCAATTCAAATTTACATCTTAAAGTATAAGTTTGATTAGAATTTTAGAAAATTTAACTCACAAATGCTAAAGTTGCTCAAAGTTTTGGGGACCATGAAACTTTTAATGAAGCATTGTCTTCAGTCACGGCTGTCATGATTCCACAGAACACAGCTGGGGAAATAACTCTGGAAGCAGTCTTTGGAGCGTCCTTTGCAGTCTGCAGATTCCTTACTCCAATGACTAATCATCCATTCCCAGACCAAGGACTTCATCTCCATATTTACCTTCTATGCCCCAAGTGCACTGATGGATGCTACACTAATGCTGATGGTCGCTACATCTAAAAACAGCTACTAACTCTTTATCAGCACCTCAAATGCCATGTACCCAATACAAGTGCAGGTTAAATGCAACTGGTGTGGGGGTGGGGGTGGGGAACAGGATAATGGCAGCTTTGCCTTCCTCCTGGGGTGTTGGAAAGCAGGTCCAATGCTGCTCCCTTTTTCATTGCCTTTGTGATGCCCAGGTGCCTATTAGTTGTTCTTTAAATTTTTAATCTGCATTTAAGGACAAAGATTTACCCAACCCCAACCCGGGGAAATTCGGAAGATTGTACTACCGCATCTCTAAGAAGGAGGCATTCGGAGATTTGGGAAAGCACAGATTATGGAAGTGAGCTGGATTTCCTGGGTAACTACTTTAGGAAACAATGTTCACTTTGATATACATGGCTCGCTATTTAAAAAAAAAACCACATACACATACATAGGTTCTCATTGTTTTCTACATGCTTTTTCATACTCCCTAAATGGTCAATTGGCATTTAAAATTACTTTTAGATTTACTTTATGTGCATGAGTGCTTTAGCCTGCACGTATGGATGTGCCCCATGTGTGTTCTTGGTACCTGCAAATATCAGAAGGCATTGGACCTTCCGGAACTGGAGTTACAGATGGCTGTGAGACGCTCTGTGGGTGCTGGGAACTAAACCTGGGTCCTCTGCAAGGGCAGCGCATGCTCTTAACTGCTGAGCCAACTGTTTTGCCCCAGTATATAATATTTATAACCAAAGAACACACAGTTGATACCACCTTAAAAAACTGGCTATGCACAGTTTAGATAACATTTTAAAGTAAGTCCCCACCCCCCTTTTTTTAATGGATGAAGAAACATCTTAGAAGTAAAAATACCAGAGCCTTAGACATATATGGTAAAGATTCATATATGAAATTAAGAGAGCATATGAAAATCTGAGCAAAATGGAATTTCATCACCCAATCCCACATGCTGCTTCCCAGATTTCAGACCACGGCTGGGGCAGATTGGGGCTAGAGGGCATGTGGCAGGGGAAGATGTCTAAAGTCTAGACCAAAAATGTCTTTTCTCCTATTTTATGCCCTGAATGCATTTCATTCTTTTTCCAGAGTCACTTTTCAAAAAGGCCAGGTACAGAGAATGCAGCTACCTGCAGCTATGGGCCCGGAGGACTCTGCTGTGTACTTCAGGAGTGCACCATGGCGTGGAGGTTTCTGAAGCTGAAAGAAGAGCTCTTCTGGCACCACCTGAGCATCTCCCGCTACCACCTGTAGGCCTGCAGGAAGGAGAAAGAGGCCAGCTAGAGCCACAGCCATAGCTGTGTGCCATAGATCAAAACCACAGGCCAGACCCAGGTCCGGTGGCAAGTAATCCAGAATCATACATAAAATAAAAATAAGTCAAGACGATGGCCGCCAAGAAAGCAATGGATAGAACAAAAACGACTTTCACTGTTGTCTATATGCTTGTTTATATAATACTGCTTTCTATAATTTGGGTCACATTATAAAAATTACATAATTAACTTCAGGACAAAATCCACATGTAGAAAACACATATGGATCTACAAAGTTATGCCTAAACAAAAGCCACAGTGTGTGCTGCTCACTAATAAGATGCCTTTGGTAAGAATAAACAAACAAACAAACAAACAAACTGTAGAGAATAAGTGTATTTAGAAATAAATAAAATCATGCATAAGATGGGCAGCTGCAGCTCCTCAGAGCTTCTGAAGGTCACTGCGATCTGTCACTTCTGTTCCCCATCACTTTCTAAACAGAAACCAGAAACAGTCACTGAAGCCTGCTCCCTCAATTCTCCCCTCAGCTCGGTTACTTTATATTGTAGCAAGGATAACAAATCAAACTCCTGGAGGCTGGGGAATAAATTCTGCATAGCATTCCATCACAACAATGCTGGCCTCTGAAGGGCCCATTCCTCTCCTCCAGCTCTCGCCACGGTTGCACTTGCATAAGGATGGGCAGGAGGGTGGATGCAGGCGGGAGTGCACACACTTCTGGAAGAGGAGGTCACTGCCTTTGGGCCACCATCAGGAAGTCTCTAGGAGACTGCTGTGGCAGTCCAATCCAGTTTCCAACCCACACTTCTTTTAGAGCCCCAGGTCTTACCTAAAGAGGTGCGGCCTCCAGGGCTAACCTCCAGCAGGGGAGCTCTGACGTGAAATGCTGGTGGTTGCTCATCAGAATGGAGTAAGTGAATGGTAAGAGCCATCTCCGGACTCGTGTGCTGTCCATCAGAAACTGGCAAGGGTAAAGACAAAGACAAAGACAAAGACAAACACACACACACACACACACACACACACACACACACACACACACACACACACACACGAGATTGAGCACATACATGCATATCAATTTACAGTCTGGTCATCTTTAGCCTATTTCCACAAATACTTTGTAAAAATGTTTAAAAATAGAAAAAGGCAACAATTATGAGCAATTCTACCAAGCCTTTTCCTATGGATAAGACATGAAAATCCATAAAGGCAAAGTTATTTTAAGAAGGTAGACTTAACATTTTGAGGAGTCTTAGTGGGAAGTAATAAAATAAGCACTTGAAAAACAAATAACAAAGAGCCCCCAGCAAGATACCATATAGCTCAGTCTGGTCTCCAACTCACTACATAACCAGGTATGACTTTGAACTTCTCACTGTTCTGGTCCTGTCTCAGCCTCTCATTTGCTATGGTTAAAAATATGTGCTCTCAGGGCCTGGAGAGATGGCTCCAGTGGTTAAAAGCACTGGATGCTCTTCCAGAGGTCCTGAGTTCAATTCCCAGCAAATACATGATGGCTCATGACCACCTGAATTAGAATCTGACTCCCTCTTCTGGCTCATATGCATAAAATACATAAATAAATTTTTAGAAAAATATGTGTTCTTAAGTGGTACCACCAAAGACTTATTCATGAAAAGGTCCTTGAATCAATTCATTCTTTCATTATTCAAGAAAAAGCATTTTCTTTTCAGAATTCCTTTTTAGGAGTGACTCTGTTTCATATATATATATAATTGTTTAAGGAGGACAGAAAACACTTTCTTTCCAAGTGTCTCACAACATTTGTGTGCAAGTAAGCAGACCCATTTTTACCCTGTCTTTATGCACACTGTCACAAGTAGAAGACATTACTGCAAAACGACAGCCTTATACTTCGTTTTCCTGCTTATGTCCATCCAAGAGGATCCCCATCTTCTACAGGAAGTGAAGGCAGAACTGTCTAACCCTTGACTCTTCCGTGTTTTTTTTTTTTTTTGTTGTTGTTGTTGTTGTTGTTTTGTTTTTTTTCCATAGCTCAACATTCTTTTTCCCTCCCTAAACCCAGATGTACTGGATGCTGGTACACAGTGTGCTATTGCCATGGCGACAGAAAATACACCTGCTGACTATTCTAAAGGACTTTTTACTTGTAGATGGTTTAGTTTCAGGAACCCAGTTTCTTTCCTTTCTTCTGGACTGGGTGGCAAGTCAGCAGGGATGTACGCTCCTTAGCAATGTAAAGCATGACTCAGGCATGATGGTTTCCCTGGGGTTGTTTTGGGTCTGTCTTGTCCTTGGGACAGATCCAGGCGACTGAGACTTTACAAGACACAGTTCATGTCTATCTTCATGTGTATCACAGAGAAAGCCCAAAGAGGCCCTTGGAAGGACAGGGGACAAAATCCACATGGAAATTAAGGCTTTGTGGTCATGGCCATCTTAGTAAAGTGTCAAAATAATTGCCACTGTTCTGTATGTATGTTTGATCTCCTTCTCTTTGGATGACCAAAGATAGAGACGGGGGTGTTTCTTTTTTTTTATTATTAATTTATTCTTTTTACATCTCAATGTTTATCCCATCCCCTCTATCCTCCCATTCCCCCCCCCCCCATTTTCCCCTTATTCCCCTCCCCTATGACTGTTCCTGAGGGGGATTACCTCCCCCTGTATATGCTCATAGGGTATCAAGTCTCTTCTTGGCAACCTGCTGTCCTTCCTCTGAGTGCCACCAGGTCTCCCCCTCCAGGAGACATGGTCAAATGTGAGGCACCAGAGTATGTGAGGATGGGGGTGTTTCTTAACTTCGAAGGCTTGTGGACAAATATGCACTTTCCTGTTAATTTTAGTGGGCCCAGAGCTCTCTTGAGGTTCCTAGGGTTTACAACAGAAATCTCTGTATTTAATAAAAGAAATAGTTGTGAAACTGCAGCTGTATTTACTGTTGCTTCCATTGGTTTTAATTAAGTAGGAAAAGCTCAACATCTTTACATAGCAGAGGACAGCAAAGGCCTGATGCGAGCAAGAGCCTTGGCCCAATCCCATAGCTGTTCACGGCGACCAAACACACCCTTGCCTCTTGAGAGGTAGAAAGCTATGTAAGTAGAAACTGTGCCATGCCACGTGGGTGCAGTGTTTGGGAAGCAGATGCAAAAAAATTGAGAAGACAAATATTAAGAATTGCACATCTTCTCCCTCTTAAGGAGTGTTTCTGCTTTCTCTGAGAAACAGTCACACTGCTTATTTGGGTTAAATGCTTCCTGTGGGCCCAATTTGCCTGATGTGTGTTCCTCACCCAGAACTGCTCCGCAGAGGGCCTGTGCTTATCAGAAAGCCAGGCAAGCCAGGAGCACCGACTGTCTTTCTCTTCTTAGATGAACCGCCACATTCTGCAGGTTAACGTCAGGGCTTGGGCTGCTCACTGCCTCGGTTTATTATCTGTGCTGTTCAAAATTCTCTACCACAAAACTCCTTTCCAAGAGGTAGCTGCCTTCCTACTAGATTGGAGAAGCATTTCTCTTAAAACAGAAGTCGCCCCGCCGCTCTCCCCAAAAAAACCCACAAAAGAATCTTGGGCTGAAAACAAGATAGTTTAGGTCAGCCCGAGGCCCATTCTTTCTGCCTTATGAAATCAAAGAATAGTTACTTCCAGATCCTGGGAAAGTTAACTGCTGACCTTCGACCTCCTCAAACCTTACCGTTAGAAGGATGAGGCATGCCACTTCCCTTGTTTTCCATGATCTACCCAATTATACCTCAGACCACATAAAAATCCCACACTGCCGGTCAGGAACTTGGGTTAAATGTTGCTCTGTCCTTTTCCAGTGGTAGACGTGACCTGCAGGATGCTTAGCCTGAAAATGCTGAAAACAGCACCCATCTTTGAAACACTCCTGGGTAGCTCCTACAACAGCATTTACTGTAAATCAAATTTTTAAAAAAAAGACACTCGTGGGTGCTGAGTGTATGAATCACCTGCAGGTCACTCACTACGAATAAACTGACAGTGGGGTTTCATACATCCCTGATGCAATGCTGACACTTCACTGCATGATTTTTCCCCTCAAGGAGGAAAAAAAAAATGCAGGGGAGTTTGAAGAACGTCTTTTCTGTCCCTCCAACATTACTGCCCCCATGAAACACGTAACTTCTACAAAACGAAAAAGAAGGATCGAAAGGGAAGGACACACTCTGGTCTCTTAATAAAAGTGAGGTTAAAGTCTTTACCTGTGAAGTAAAATCTCACTGAATCTGGGAGACCTGAAAGAGCAAGAGAAGAAAATCAGTGAACTAAACATTTTGGGATCAGCAAGAGGAGGGGGAAGGCACATATTACAGAAAGGCGGTTAAGGAGGTAGGTAGAAGATGTTTAAATCTAAACTGTGTGGTTCAAGGAGCAATCAGGATGTCCTCTGCTCCTGGAATGCTGGATTTAATGATGCCAGCATCAATTGTAAGTATAAAAAGGACATTCACACTGGAATAATTTGGTGTCACAGCAGTTAGGATGATTTATAATACATTCATTCAGATCCTATTTTATCAGTACATAAAATCCTACAAACTGGTGAGCGTGGGTGATGGATAATGCTGACAGTATTCAGCGGGCGTTGGGTGGGTGGGGGGGGCGGTCTCAGTTTCACTGTAGAACTGAATGACATCCAGGACATTGATTTACACACTGTAACTGTGAGAGATTTACCAGTGGCATTTCTCTCATAGATTAGACAGGACATGCTCTACTCTCTCCAAAGAGGCTCACGGAACCAAGACAAGTGTAGCCGACTTGGAAATCACTTTCACCACAGCTGACATGTTTTCTTTCCCTCTAATCCCAGGATAGCCCAAGTTTCCTGTAAAGTAGGTCTTGTAAAGTAGGAGTTAGAGAACCGTGACTACTCTCACGGACTATTGGTTAACCAGTTACTAAGTACCCAGGCTATTCCTCAGAGAAGACGCTTCATCATGCCCATAGGGATTTTTCAATCTAATTAAAGAGTTAATCATTTTCTGGACGACTGAAGTTATACTAAATAATGACAAATGCCAGTTTATGTTTACCATAATAAAAAAAGAAACCCCACAATTATTTAACCTATGTTCAATTTACTAAGAGAAACCACCAGTTGTTTTCCTTGAATAAATTCACAATATAAAAGTAATACCATCTATTTATAAAGTTATATAGTCCATACTCCTTACATATCATAAGAGATGGGCACAAAGACTTTTAGAATCACTCCAAGGTGACCATATAGTGGGGAAGAGGTTCCCTTCGGTCGGAGACCTAGGGGAAGGGAATAGGGTGAAAGCAGGAGGCAGGGAGGAATGGGAGGATACAAGTGATGGGCTAACAATTGAGTTGCTGTAATCTGAATAAATTAATGAAAAGAAAAAGAATCACTACAAGGTACAGAACTTGAGGGCTAGGGATCACAACCACCACCTCCTAGCTGTGCTGACTTCAGGGTCATGGGGGAAGAGGTGGTGGGCAGCCTCAAGGTTATCCAGCTGCAGTGCAGGGGCATGTGCTGGCTTTAATTAATTAACAAACTTTTTATCAGTTTGCTTTTCTACTCAGTCTTTTTTTTTCTTCAGGATAAGTCTCAACTATTTTTGGTTTTCCCCAACCTAACATTTTCATTAACTGTTTAGGGATTTCTGCTCAATCTTTCAAAAGAAAACATTTAACTTGTCCTCTGTCAGATCCCAGATCACCTGCGTCCTCCACGCCCACATGCGTGGACTCTTCCCTGAGGTACTGTGGTCCATGGTGGACTCAGCTTCCTAGTCTGGCCTCCTGGTCAAGTCCACTCGTGTCACCGTGTGAAAGAGCCCTTGTGAAAACCATTCCTGTGGCTTCAAACTTCTGCTGGGCTCTTCGCGTTCTCAGGTTATACGCCCAGGTCTTTACAAGCTTCTGTGGAACATCAAGTCTGGCCTATCTCTCTCCGGTCAGGCTCATCCCTGCCTGCTCTGCTAGATGCTGTGCCTCACAGAAATATCACAGCCTTCGTTTGCTCTCCCTAGGCTGTTACATTTTCTTCTACCCAAGGCCTCATGGGTAGCATGTTGTCTTCTGCCACGATTGTTCTCCCTGCGACCCCACATGCTCCTTTAGCTGTGTTAGCCATTACCCGTCCCATCTGTACAGCCACCTATTAATCCTCAGTCTATGTCAGTCTTGTTATGCTTAATTTTACCACAGAACCTTTCTCCTTTTTCCAGCGCTCTTATCTCCCTCTGCAACAAAATATTTATTATTGTAACTTATAAAATATCTTGTCACTATTACAAAGACCCAATAGTTTCTACACTTAGCCCCTAATCAGTCCAAGAACAGAGCCAATATCTCTTCTTGATTTCTGCTCTATCCCTGATCCTTCAACCAGTGACTGACACACTGGAACCAATAAAAGTTGGCTGAAAGTATGCCTATGTATGTGAATTCATGATAAAAATAAGAGACAGGTCTGAGTCCAAGTCATATATAGGCTGAAGGACCTTAAGATATTTTGAATAATTGTCAGCAAGCTGTCTGTACACAGGTACTTGGGAAGAGATGGAGAAGTAGTCATGAAGGTTGTGAGAGACTTGGATTGTGAGGGACTTGGGTGCCTTAAGGCAGAGAAAAAAAAAAGCGTTACCAGCAAATGAGAAGGCCATGATCTCCTGGAGGTGGGGAGCTGCAGCGGGAGGGCGATACATGATCCGGCCCTGGTTAATATCTTCCTGAGTGAAATACTGGATGGGAGAGTGTGGCTGGTCTCTGTGCTCAATGATACCTGGGGAGGAAGATACTCACATAAGCGTAGACAGCAACTTCCTGATGACAGGCTGGCCAGGCCCACCAAACAGGTTCCCTTGCTCATGAGTGGGAGTCTTTACCGTTCAGGAGCACTTGACCCAGAGTTGTTCTTGCACTGCTATTGCCAAGTTACTCAATAAATAAATACAACTGGAGCCAGGAGATGGTCCAGCCAGTAAAGCATTTGCTAGGCAAGCATGAGGACCCAACTCTGAATACCCAGAAGCCATGGCTGAGCATAACAGCACATGCCTGCAATCCCTCACACTGGGAGAGGGAAATGGGAAGAATCCTTGGGGTTTGTACCTCGGTAATGCCCAGGTTCAATGGGAAAAACCGCTCTACCAATAAGATGGCAGCAAGAGAGGAAGACGTCTGAGTTCAACCTCTGGCCTCCATAGGCACATACACATGCATACCTGCACACATCTGAGCAAATGTACATACGTATGTGCACACAGAGAGAGCTAGGTAGGTAGGTAGGTAGATAGATAGATAGATAGATAGATAGATAGATAGTTGGATGGATGGATGATGGATGGATGGATAGATAGTTGGAGAATGAATGGATAGATAGATAAGCAGATGAGAGAAAGAAAGGGAGAGGGAGGAGGACAGAGAGAGAGAGAGAGAGAGGGAGAGAGAGAGAGAGAGAGAGAGAGGGAAGGAGAGAGAGAGAGAGAGAGAGAGAGAGAGAGAGAGACCCAGAGTCTTCACTGTGATTCAGGGAACATAAACCATACATAGTAGGGTTCAAATCTTTGCTACTAATGTAGTTCAGTGCACATGATTTTCCATAAGTCAACAACATACTATTGTCACTATGAAACTTCCAACTGAGTTTCAATACAAAGGTCAAGAGGTCTCTAAAACACGGGCTCAACATGATCTTCTGATGAAGGGCCAAAGAAATGCTTTTCTAGATTTCCTTTTAATTTCAGACACTCTTCCCATTTCTGTGATGATCCTAGCAACACAACCATGAGTCCTGACTATTCTAAGCCAGACCTAGGCGCTTATACCACTCAGTTTATGAGCAGTGCTCTCATGGCTGCAGGTTGACCTGTAGTTCAGAAACTTTGCAGGTTATGCTGTGTTCATCTCTCCTGTCTTATTTAGTGTTCAGAAGAAGGCACATGAGGGTCTCGGTGTTGAACTAACTCACCTTCTGATATGGGCGGTCATTCTTCAGGAAGCTGCCTAGAGCAGCCTGAAAACTCACACCAGAGGGAGAACCTCTAGGTACAACTTAATGTCTTTTCATTTCCTTGGCTTTTATCAAAGGGCAATGGAGTTGCACTATTACACTCTTTTTCTTCTTGGGGATGTGATAATGAGAAAGGCTTCTTGCTTAAGGGAGAGGCAGTCGCACAGCCAAGAGAGAGTTGCCCCTACAGAAGCTGGTCTTCCTATGACCTCTTGTGGGCACATGCTTATGAGTTAAGCCCAGCAGTGCAAGAACTAGAGGCCGGCGACTGACGGCAGGTGCCACCTGGCCTCCGACTGTAGTTACATGTTTTCATTTCTTCCTATGGGAAGAGACACTTCCCCAGTTGGAGAAGGCACTGTGTATGTGTGGTTCCTCCCCTTTAGCCTGTGACGGAAGCTCCAGTCAGAAGCCCTTGTTCATTTTTATCTGTTTATCTGTCCAAACCTCTTCAGAGCCCTTTTCCAGACAATGCCTGCATGTGTAGTTCTGCAAGTGCTGGAGAGGGTCACTGTATCTCTGGTATAGCTCTGTCAGAGCCCAAGCCAATATACACCCCACTTCCTCTTTTATTATTATTTTTAAACCAGAGGACACAAGCACAGGGCATGAATATCAGTTCCTCCACAAGTATCGCTGTGTGAAAGTATCAGGCTGAAGCCCAGAGTTGTTCAGACTGGTCCGGAATCACAAAGCAAGCGCATCACTCAAAAGTGACTTCGCTGAATATCTTACCTTGATTTGGATGCAGAGGTAGGGTGATATTGTATATAATTTTCCCACTGGGACTCTCTGACTTCACAAAGGATAAGGCATGAGGCTGAATGACAGTCGGGCCATCTTCTCGAGCCTAGACAAAATGGAGGACGCAAGAAGAAGAAGAAGAAGAAGAAGAAGAAGAAGAAGAAGAAGAAGAAGAAGAAGAAGAAGAAGAAGAAGAAGAAGAAGAGAAGAAGAAGAAGACAGAGGCATGATGGTCACAAGAGCCAGAGGTAAAACCAAATCTTATTAAGAAAGCAGAAGCAAATTTGCTCTGGGCTTTTAAATTAGTCTCATTTGTCAAGATCATCTCCAAAGTTTAAACGAAGGATCTGGTCTTTCACACTCTGAATGTGGCCAACCCAGAAGCCTTTCAGGTAATCCAGGCCTGAGCAAATTCCCTCACACTCTGATTTCTCCCTCCTCCACAGCCCTCATGTCTGTGTCAGAGCTTGCCATCGGGGTCCCTTTATGATTACAGCTTCTCCAGATGGAACCTGTAGTAGAACACCTTGGGAAATAAGGCACCGTGATTGGTCACTCCACCTCCACAGCTGGCTCACTGCAGCTCTGCTCCTCTAACTCCATGGGCTAAGGGTGACTCTAGCATGTCATGGGAAGAGCAAGGTTGAAGTCTTAGCCCCCATGTGGTTCTTCAGAGAGCTCCTGTGCCCTAAGCCTTACTAAAGGGAACTGTTGGGCATTCGTGCTTCAAAGGGCTAAAGATGAGGCCAGCTCTGATACCAAAAGTGCCTAGCCTAGCTGCTTGTATTCAGAAACATTTGCTTATTAAAGCACATGAAAATTGCCTCTGTTATCTTTGCTTCTATTGCACTATTCAGAGGAATTAAACAGCACCATTCGCTTCTGCCTTTCAATAAACACGGGGAGCAATATTAACTGGACAGAGACGCTGCAGCTCCCACCATCCATCCACCTGTTCAGGTCCACACCTAAGAACAGTGATGTTCAAAAGCCCAAAGGGCAAAGGTCAGACTCCCATCTCCTGCATGACAGTGGGGTTGAGGGCAGCTGACACAAAACCACAGTGTGTCAAGAAATAAAGGGAACACTAGTGTGAGCCTGAGGCCTGCGCGAGAACAGAACAAAGTAGCCTGTCCACTGCCGGCGCTTCCCAACTGACCCTGAAGGTAGGGTAGAGCTTGATACACTCTCCTATCTTTAATGCCCTGCTCCTTTCGGGAGGAATTTCCCTGTTTCGAAGAGGATTAAGTGGGGCTCACTCCTGCTCATCGGAGGGTGTGGTATCCTTATTTTTAACCATAAAAAGCTGAGGGCTGCAGTTGCTCTGTAATTGTCCCAAAGGCATAGCTGTCCCAGGGAGAGGCAGCATCTGCAGGTTAGGACAATCCCCTACAGGAAAAAAAAAAGTCATATTTCAGGCACTTGCACAGGTCTGGAATGTAATGAGCAAGAAAATTAAAATTTCAAACAGCAGCTGGTCTTCCCCCACCCTGCTCTGCTAACATAAAACAAGGGCGGGCAACAAATTAAAAATACATGCCCAGAAAAAGATGTTTCTAGACCATCCATGTGGGTACAGATACATGGACAAAAGCAGTACAGCTTCAATGTCCTGTTCATCAGCACCTTCTGATGTCAGAACCACTATTCCCAAAGTGTCATGGAATACTTCTGAAAATTCATATGCTTCTAAACAATAAAGTGATGAGATGATAATTGTTATGGACATAGGACTCCTGAAAAGGGAAACAGGTTCTAGCCAAGACATTCTATTTTGGAACTTAAAGATCCCATGCCTTTACTAATCAAAAATAGATATTATGTATAGAGGACTTAATTTTCCAAAGCAGTACTGGGGCTGTAATATATCAAAGTAATCAATTTTAATTTGGGGGAGACTCAATTTCATCAATTAAACACATTAGGAAGTGAGAGAATAAACTTTGTGGAAATCATTACAGAAGACATCTTTGTTATCACATCTGGCCAAAGATTAAGAATAATAGTTTTCATCACATTCACATCTTCTCTGATTACATCTAGAACCCAAATCCTTCTCTCCCCTGATGTCCCTGCTCTGCTGACAGCCAGCCTCTCCCATAGTGGCCTCACATTGCTCACTCCTTGCCTACTAGCTGTTTCAGCCAAAGGACATTGAGTCTTCTTCCTCGTCTTTCCAAGGCATGCAGTGCAGAAGTCAGGCCCTCGCAGTGATCTTGGCCCTACTGGATGTCCCAGCTGCCTTGTGTAAACTCATTCCCAAGTGAGGCCGCCATGCCTCCTCATGTTCCTGACTTCCATGAAAGGCACAGCTGTATTCTTAGAAGCAGTATCTTCCTCTATTCTAATTGGCTGTGTTTCTAAATCTCTTGATCTCTAATTGCCTTTTAGCTTTTTAATCATCGCAACCATCTCTAAGTGTAGAGTATTGCTAACTATAATGCCTGCTGCTCTACAAAGGAGCCCGAGAACTCTGCCCCCTTAAAAACACCTAAACTCATTCCGGCTAAGCAGCTTCTTCTCCTTCATCTCTTCCTCTCCTCCCTTCTGGGCCCCAGAAACCACCTTTCCTTTCCTAAGGATCTGACTTCTCCACATTGCTGTGCAGGGGAGCCATATCATCCAGGTTTATTTTGTTCTTGGCTTATTTCACCTCGCATGCTTTTGGAGGTTAATCCAGGTGGTACTTTATGACAGGGCTGCTTTCTATTATATGGCTATATCATTGTGTACAGTGTGCACTTGCACAGACGCACACACATCACATCATATTTTCTTTATCTGTTTATCTATGGTGGACATGGAGGTTACTCCCAGCTCTTGGCTACTGCGAAGGATCACCTGGAAATGCAGATCTTTGACTCTACAACCAGGCTTCCAGACTTAGAAAACTCAAAGAGCGAGCTCTAATGTATTTTAATAACTCTCCAGGTGACACCAACACATACTTAAGTCTGAGACCTTGAGAACCCTGATGTAGAAATAATTATACTCAACAGCTCAGCCCCTCTCCCAGAGGAAGCCCCCATCACACTCCCATGCTTCAGCGCACAAGGCAACCTCCTCCTTTCTCCCGAGTGGGTGCTCTGCTGGGGCAGCCATCACAGTCTGGTTCCTCTGCCTATTTAGCTACCTGGCTCCTCCTAGACGCAGCAATCCTTGAACTAGAAACTGCGTTTTAAGGTCACTGAATCTCCAGTGTCTTCTTCAGCCCTTGTCGTAGGCACGCAGAAGAAATAGTGAACAGATAAGTGCAGGGTGAGAGGCAGGCTCTTTATAAACACGTCTATGAGACGTTTGTAATGGAACATGCAAAAATATCTCATCTGTGTTTACCACATGTCTTCACAGTTTACCAAGTATGTGCAAAGCTTACGTGTTTATATGAGCTCCAGTCACTGAACTGGGCTGTATTTCTGTCACATGTAACTAGTACGCTCCCCAGGAACGGCCCTGATTAACGTCAAAAGAGACACTAACTCTGTATGCTTTAAGTCATATAAGCTACATCACACTTTACAGTAAACTGACTTCTGAGAGATCCTAGGTCCAGAAATGAAAGCTGAGGCAAGACGAAGTGCCTCTAGAAGACCATGGCAAAGCAAACGGCTCCACCTCCACGGCTCCTGGCCCGGTTCCCCCCTTCCAAACTCAAATTAACAGTGCTTTGCATTTGGCAAGAACTGTGTATGCACATTTTTCTTTACAGTTTAGGGAAAATTCTGATCCAAGTTCCTCCAGTCAGAATGATGAATTATAGACTTTACAATGCTGCTGAATTATGATTTCTTTAAATTACAGTTTATGCTGGAAATGCCAATACCAGCTATTCATTAAAAACTTTCTGCTTCCCCCTTTATGTCTCTGTCATACCCCAGCCCCATAATTTCTGAAACCATCACTGTTCTCTTTGTTGTGGCTCTTCGCTGATATCCTATCCCGAAGTGTAATTACATGGGTGCTAACTAACACATGGACCCATAGTAATTAATTTACAGGGGTCTGCACGCTCATGGCTCTGTCTGAAAGAGCAGTCTGGCGCTCCAACTACCCTAGACACAGGGTTACAGTGTGCTTCATGCTTCCTACTTGTCCAAACTGAGCTGTATAGGCCAATGCAGGTGTGTATCCTGCCTTTAGCCTTGCAATATAATGTTGACATCTACACTATTTATGCTCAAGAATTATGCCATCACCAACCAAGGACAATATGTGCAGTAAACATCGAACCCCTACCCAGTTGAGTGGACAGTGGGGTCTGACTTTCACATGAACTCTGGTGTCCCATATTTGACCACGTCCCCTGGATGGAGAGGCCTGGTGGCACTCAGGGGAAGGATAGCAGGCTACCAAGAAGAGACATGATACCCTATGAGCATATACAGGGGGAGGAGGTCCCCCTCAGTCACAGTCATAGGGGAGGGGAATAGGGTGAAAGTGGGAGGGAGGGAGGATAGAAGGGATGGGATAACAATTTAGATGTAATATGAATAAATTAATAAATAAAGAAATTATATAAAAAAGAATTATGCCATCAAGCCATTAGAATACTGCAAAGAAAATCTCAATGTTTTAGAAGAATTTTGTTTGGGGGCTGTATTTAAAGCCCCTCTCATCTGCATGCATCCCATAGGCCTTGGGTGGACGTGTGTGTTAGCTCTTTCCATGGGCCATGTTCATTTCCACAGAGCACACAAGGCCTTCTGGGACTCAGTGTAAGGTCTCCACATCCCCACGGTGCTTTCCTTGTGTCTCCAGGGGATTAGGCTATCTGCTGTTTCTCAGCAATCATCAGCTTTCTCGCCTCTGGGTCTTCCATGTGCTCTGAAAACCTTTGGCCATCTCTCTTCCACTCCACCTACCTTCCTTGTCCCAATAGTCACTTGAGTAGTTAATGGTTACCCATCTTCCTGGACTCGGTGTTCATACCAACTGCTCCAGGAAGCTCTTACACTAGAAAGTCAACTTCTTGTAGGACTTTCACACACAAGGGATAGCTTCTCCAGCTAGGTGGTGCTATAGCTGGCAGAATAATTATACCCTAGAGGTGTATTACAACACAGGAAGTTTCTTTCAAGCACTCAGGAAGAGACATTGTAACTGTACTGAGTGCTGTAGAACGGGAAGGGGCAATGGGTGGTCAAGGTCAAGATAGATTTTATATAATCTCTTTTTTCCCCCCTGGGGGTGGGGGCTCTCTAAGTTCCTTTCACAAGCTAGTGAGAAATGCTTTTCCAGAGCTATTCTTGTTGGCTCCAGGGTCTGGGTTATGGCTGAGCATTTACTACATCCCATAGCAGGGCACCAGCTCACTCTGCCTCAGCAGCTGTGGGTACTTTGCTCAAGAGGGAAGCACTGGCCCTCCCCATTCTACTCACGGTCATATGGAGAGATGTCCCCAGGGAGAGTTTAGGAGCCTCAGGCGCCTGAGGTAAGATTGCAATGTTGAACAGGTGACTTTCCAGGTGGGCCTGGGCATCAGTGGCACTAGACACCTGAGAAACAGAAACATCACAGTGAGTCTCTTTCTCCTACTGGGCAGAACATGCTCGCCCTTAACCTCCCCGCCAAATCATCTGCCTTTGAATTCTATATGCGCCAAACCAAATCATATCCTATTCTTTATATTTTATTGCAAATCATTTACTGATTATAAAAAAGGTACACAACCATTTTAGGCAGTTCTTAAAAATCCACGAGAGTATAAATAAGAAAGAAAACACAGAACTTTATTACATGGAGTGATTATTAACACACTGAAGCATTGAAGATTAATCTTTTTCTATGTTGTCTCTAAATTCATATATACTTGAAATTCTTTTTGTTTAACCTAATGATATGATATTTTGCTACAGTAGTTAACATTCTTGAAAGTGGATAATTTTTATGGCTATAGAACGTATTTACTATGCTTCTATAACATGATTGTGTTACTCCATTCCTTCCATCTTTACCAAACGTAGATACTAACACCTGGACAGTTAATCAAATGCGGCAACCTCATCAATATATATTAGTAACGTTTAGAGTTAGGGCAGTGGTCACAAAATCACCTTTTTTTTTTTCTTCATAATATTGAAAATGTGTTGAGGACAGTGATGCATGCCTGTCACCCTAGCACTGGGGAAGCTGAGGCAGCGTGATGGTGAGCTGGAGCTAACTAGTGAGGCTCTGGAAGAAACAGGCCCCCACACCTGTGTCTTTCTCCACCAGTTTTTCTAGCTCCCTCTCAGTACCACTGAGCCACTCCCTCAAGTCTCTCATCTCCACTGTTTCCTTAGGCTTGTCACAAGAACTATGGAGCCTTGTGTGGCTACAGGGATGAGTTCGTTGTGACAGAAGTGGGGGGGGGGGTGCTGTACACTGCACCCAGCAGAAAGCCGTCTCCTCAGCCTTCATCAGATGGCTGCAGTGAAGTTTCAGGATGTTGACAAGGAGATGCCAGTCCTACATCATTGCTGTAAGTGATACCAATGGCCAGAGTTACCCTTTACTGATCTTCTCATATGTACTCCAGTGCTTATTAGCTGGTTTTCAAAGGTGATCTTCCAATTTCCCACAAAGCAATACTATTGTTCTACTTTGTACCAAGGAAGTTGAAAATTAAAAAAAAAAAAAGACCAAGTTGTAATAATAGATAGACAGGTGGGTTTATAATATTGCCATTGGCCAAGATGACCTTGATAGACTTAGGAAATTAAGAACTAAGGGAGGTACTTCTATCGTTTTAAGGCAAAAAAAAAAAAAAAAAAAAAAAAAAAAGCATTGGTCTGGTTGTTAACTGTGGATATTATCAACAGAGCCAATGAGTCAGACTAGCTTCCCAGCAAAGACCTTGAGACTGAAATATGATGGTCTTTTCCAGACCATATCCTCTGAGACTGTGTCAACGGGATCTGAGACACAGTTATTTTCTTACACCAAGAAAGGACTGAGTGGGCGCACGTGTTCTCACTAGACGGTCTCTATTTAAAAATGCCACTTGCCTTACATAAATCCCATCATACATGCAAAGTAACAGATGGGCTGCGTTGATGGCTCATGACAGCAAATCAGCATCAAAATGGAATTAAATCTATGCAGCTCATTATATTACATTTCCTGCTTTAACGGGGAAAAAAAAGGGAAGGGAAAAACATTATGACAGAATTCTTTTGGCTTAAAATCTTCCAGGGACACTCAGAAGATAAATGGGAAAAGCTACTCACCATTGATTTTAGCACATGGATAAAGTGTCTGTGTGTTTCAAATCAAAATATGAGGTATGGCTACAGAGTCATAAAACTTTAAAACAGACAGCAACACTTTTACATCTAGGGGAACGGCATCTCACAGTGGTTTCATACTCAGAATAAGATGCTGTCCCTGTTCAAAGTCACTCTCTCTCTCTTTCTCTCTCTCTCTCTCTCTCTCTCTCTCTCTCTCTCTCTCTCTCTCTCTCTCTCTCTGAATGCTTCCAGAGGGAGTTATTTTTTTTTTAAAAAAACCCAAGTTTACCTCCTCATAATTAGTCTTCTCAGTCAGGAATAGTCACTACTCTTTGACCTAACACACTACAGGTTGGATAACACTGAGCTAATTTGTTACAGTGTAAAGCCACGTCCCCAAAAGGATACTCTGTCCCTCTTGAAGATATTTTTAAAGACTATCACAGAGGCTTTGAAAGCTATTTCAAGCGGGAGTTCTATCGTGTTTTATGTAAGATTTGTGAAGATGCTACAGGGACCCACTTTCTATGTAATGATGTTCAGTCGTGGGTCATAAATCTAGTGAGCAGGTTTGTTTGGGTTGAGACTGGATCTCACATCTTCAGGCCAGTGTTGAACTTGCTCTGTAGCTGAGGCGCTTGAATTCCTGATCTTTGGTGCTGGAAGTGGAGGTGTGCGCCACCATATCTGCCTTAGGCATGGCTCCCCGACGCCCTTTCCCTAAATCTGTTCCTTATAGCTTATGTTTCATTATTTTATTTCACTCAGTAACCAAATTGCAAAGCAATCTGCTGTCACTTTAGGCAGGCGTTTTAGAACTCCCTTCCAGGGAGAGACACCACAGCGCCAACACGCTGTGAAGGGAAAAGCAGATCTGTGGGTTCTGGTTTGCTGAGGTGACTTCTTTTGACTGAGGTCTTTGCCTCCTCAATCCTGGCTCACTCTCTGAGGACCGCCGAGGTCCCACGTGCTGAAATGGAGAAGTTAAGTGGCGCCCAGGGTACAGAGCATTTGCTTGTTTTCAGACATTCGGTGTGCGGAGAATAACCTCATCTTAATAGTTTCCTGATTTCTATCAATCCACTCTTTGGGAAAAAAACTACATGATTGATGCAATATAAATTAGTCAGGCAAAGAAAACACATGTGCCAGGCATTAGTAGTGGAGTGCATTCTTAAACAAAAGCCTGTAACTTGAAGGGGACACGGTGTTAGCTGATCACTACAAACAAAAATATTTCCTGGCATCTTATACAATTCTGTGCTCTGCTTTTTTTTTTTTTTTTTTTTTTTTTTTTTTTTTTTTTTTTTTTTTTTGAGTTTAAAATATGGTTTAATCTTTAGAATTGAACTCAAAATATCTTTTTGGGTTTTTTTAATTTATTTTTTTAAATTTTATTTTATTGATTCATTCATATTACATCTCATTGGTTATCCCCTCCCTTATATCCTCCCATTCCTCCCTCCCATTTTCCCCTTACTCCCCTCCCCTTTTATTTCTAAATCCTCCTTGCCGGAGGTTTGTCCAATGCCATTGTGTTCTTTTCAAAGAATCAGCCTTCGCACTCATTTGTTACTCCTGGTGTTCCAAAATTAACCTGTGCCTCCTTTCACTCCTCTTGGCTTTTCCTGCGAGGCTCCTGAGCCAAACATTTGGTCCACTTAGTTTTGTCTTTTCCCACTCAATAACAACAACAGTAATTCTGTATGCTTCCGATAGGTCTTCAAAAGTGATTTTCTCCGCAACAGTTCTTAACAGTCTCCACTACCTTGATTTCCTTTAAGAACATTTAAACTATGCCAGGTGGTTTAACAATCTTGTTTACTTTTTGCTGCGACTTGGCTGATAGTCACAATTGTCAGACTGAACCCGCTACTGTCTCCTTTAGCTTCTGCCGTTCCCCTATGGTCTAGTCTATCATCACTTTAATAAAAGATGATAACAGACCGCCCCCCCCCCCAGCTAGTACTTATTTCTTCTTCACCCAAATAAACACATTTGCAAACCTCTCAGTCTTATCAGTTACGCTTCCCTCCCTGCTAGACAGGCGATTGAGTAAGATGGCCCACGTGGCCTGAGAGTAAGGGCGGTCAGAATGCGGAGGGCACCTGGAAATGGAACGAGTCGCTTTGAGCCGGGGCTCCTGAGTGTTTGTACCACACTATGCCCTCGTCGATGTCTTGCTGGGTGAAGGTGCTGGTCGGGGTGGCCATCCTCCCGTCAGGCAGGTGCTGCCCTTCCTCGGCAGGGCTGCCAGGACTGTCTGCAGGCAGATGCATCAGCAGGACCACCTCCCCTGGGAGAGCACAGCCATACTGTTAGATCTCTGCGGAAAGCAAGCTGGATGTCGCCTTCCTTCCCACCACTCCCTCTTTACAAACTGAATATATATGTATGTATGTATACACACACACACACACACACACACACACACACACACACACACACATGCACACACATGTCTTTATCTAAAGCAAAAGTAACACTAACACAACTCAATAGATACCATTTAATACCCCTTTAGACACAGATTTCCCCATCTCCAATAGTCATTTAAGGGCAATGCAAGCATAAAGCTGCTGACTGGTATCTATTAAAATTACATAAACAGTCTTAAATGCAGTCGATGCTGTGAGCAGACACATTCTGGGCACTGGCTGGATTCATTTCTATATGGAACTTTCTACGTAATTCAAGATGTATTCTGAACAGCAGTTTTAGGCTGTAAACACAACAGAGAGTGAGCTCAGGGGGGGAGCTATCCCTGAGAGGACTCTGTCCAGTGCAGATAATATCGGCCAACACTAGGAGACATATAGAAGACTGTTCCTCGTGTGGCCGTTCAAACCCAGCTCTGCCTATCTCAGACACACGAGCGTACTCACACTCCTAAGGCTCCATTCATTGTTCATGTGTAAAGTAAAAACGACAACAGGCTGAACATCCCTAATCTAAAAGCCCACAATCCAAAGGGCCCAAGACCCCAACCTTTTTGAGTGCCAACATGACACTGTATAGAAAAATCCCATACTGGATAGAGCTCACATAAAAGGCCTTATTCAAATGCTGGGGAACACTATGAATACTGTAGAAAGTCTCTTTCAGGCTATATTATATATAAAATGTGCATGAATTATAATTGATTATGTGCTTAGATTTGAGTCTCATCTCTAAGATAACTCATCACTTATTTGCAAATTCTCAAAATTTAAAAATAAATTCATATCTGAAAGAATTCTGGTCTCAAACATGTTTGCTAAGAGATGCTCAACCTATTGGACACGGACCCTAGAGGCACCTAGAGAGAAGGCTGGTTACTTCCACTGTCCCTTCTATGTGTCCATGTGAATGATGTCACTGGCTTCCTTATAAATGTCTTTACCTTCAGAGAAGCTCCGGGACCTGCCAGAGGCCAGAAGCTAAGCAAGGATTTGAATGGAAAATTCATAGTCTTACCCATAGAGCTCTGAAGCAAGGATTTGAATGGAAAATTCATAGTCTTGCCCATGGAGCTCTGTTACCAATCCTTACCGGTTTCTGTACATATGTCAGTATCTGTCTTATTAAAGAACTTAGCATTTTCTGCCCCCTCATTTGATGCATTTTCTCTGAACTGAAGAAAGAAACTCTGAATGGAAACACCATCTGCCTGTTCTTAATGCTTATGCCTCACCCTAAGCTACTATCATCCTAAGGTGATACCACAAATACACAAGTGCTACAGAAACAATTAAAATTTCACAAGAATATGCCTTCGAGTGGACAACGCACAGAAAAGTGGATGAACTTCTGAAAGCAGGGTGCGTTCTGTACCTAACGGTAAACTCCAAACAAGCTACCTGACATTTTGATCATAAGAGGGACGTAGCAGTGTGTGTGTGTGTGTGTGTGTGTGTGTGTGTGTGTGAGAGAGAGAGAGAGAGAGAGAGAGAGAGAGAGAGAGAGAGAGAGAGAGAGAGAGAGAGAGAGAGAGAGAGAGAGAGAGAGGAGAGTGAGGGGAGAGAGGGGGGAAGAGAGAGACAAATTTTCTATTTTTAAAATGCTGTGTAGGCAGATGCCCAATCTTAATACACTAGGAAGAGTAGATAACTGACAGCACGTTTCTTTTTTCAAAACTGATAGCATTATTTTCATTACTCCAGAGAAATCTGCCCTCTTACTCACAGTAAATACCGTTCTAATATTTATGTGCACTAAGCTCGAGTTAAGCTGGAGAACAGTGAATAACTGAAACAGGAGACCACCGCTACCACTCTTCTTCATAGAGCCATGGGGGATGGACTCACCCTGGCTCTCCTGTCACTTTTCAGCTGCTCCTGTGCAAACAATTCTACCGTGAAGCTCTCCTAGTGAAAACTCACATCGTAAGATGCTCCGAACAAGATATGGCTTTCCAAGATCAGCCCTGCTCATGAGTGACAGTTGCGAAATACTCTGAAGGAAAATTACCACAACGAAAACAAAAAGAGTGGCGCAGAAATGATCCCACACCTGGCTTCCCAGCTTATCTGCTTCATAACAGAGGAGCCAAGCCCAGTTTCCCTGACAACGCCTAATGAAATAAATACATTTTCAACTAAAAAAAAAAAAAAACAAACCTTTCCTTATGATCCAGGTTTTACAGGTATTGTAGGATATTGGGAAGTCCCAACAGTTTCAACTTAGTAGTCTTTGATTACCTATTTGTTATCATCTACAATAGGTGTGAAGGAAGAGAGGACAGAAAGATAGGCCAGATGCAGGTTCTATCACTAATGCTGAGCTGCAGATCAGCACGAAAAGCAACTAGGAGCCACTGGGAGGGAGAGCGTCTGCAGGTGAGTGGTGTGCGCGAGCTTGGAACACAGAACTGTTGACTGGAATTCAGATGGTCTATAAGGCTTGAAAATACTGTTAAGGAGGTCAAGGTTTATTCTGTTACCAAGGACAGCAACGGTTAATGTTTATACAGGCAGTTTAACCAATTAGGAGGTTAGTAGAAAAATGTAGCATTGAGGTGAAGACCTGAACCAAGGTCTGCAAAGAAAGAAGCAGATACTGGGGAGACAAGCAATGCAAGCTGCCAATCATGGCTGTGGAGACAAGAGAGGAGGAAATGGAAGACCAGTGTGCAGGCAGGGTGGCTGCCACTGATGGACACAGTACAGAAGGACAGGCCGGGTGCCCTGACTATGGAGAGTTCATCACCGGATAGAATATGGCTGCCTTGGAACAATTGCCTAAGAAGACCAGGGGAAATCACGAGGACATGGTGCCATACCCATGAAGAGGAGAGAGCTAGTATTTGCTGTAGTTCCTCACCACTGCCTTCACCAGGATTCTACCAGAAAGGGAAGTCACATTTCTTATGTAAAATGCTAGGCTCGAAAATCAAAGTAACAGCCAGGCGTGGTGGAGCATGCCTTTAATCCCAGCACTCAGGAGGTGGAGGCAGGCAGGTCAATGTGAGTGTGAGGACAGCCTGGTGGACAAAGTGAATCCAGGACAGCCAAGGCTACACAGAGAAACCCTGTCTCAAAAAGCCAAAACCAAAACCAAAAAAAAAAAAGGAGAAAGAAAACCATAGTCACTTCTGTCCAGGATTTATTGTATATTTAAGGTTATGTTTAATGAAGACTTTTGAAGAGAAACAATTAATGTTATTAGAATTAAAATCTCATTTTAATGTCTATGAATTATGCTGGGATTGAGGCTATTTTTATTAATACTTTCCTATAGGATGATAAATAATTCAGAGTTACACTGATTTCTGACTAAGTGAGAATCTCTCTCAAATGAGGCTCAAGGTACTGCAACAAGCTACTTCTAAGCCTAGAGTGGCACCAAGGAGGCACATGTCAATCAGTTGGTTGATTATATTTGAAAATAATGGTGATTCTGAAAATGGCTGAACTTAGGATTTTAGTTTTCCTTTGAGTTTCTGTGTCACTCGGTAGTCCAAGCTAGGCTGGATCTTAAACTAGCGGCAATCCTCCTGCTTCAGCCTCGCAAGTGCTGGAGACGCAGGTATGAGCAATCATCATGCCTGGCTGTATTTAGGTCCTTTATACTCAGACTGTAAAAGTAATTGGTGCTCAGTTGCATTCTAGTGTCGTTTCTTCACAAAGAGCTTAAAGCCTCATGGAAGGTTCTAGAACAGTGGTTCTCAACCTTCTTAATGCTGCGACCCTTTAATACAGTTCCTCATGGTCTGCTGACCAACAACCATAAAATTATTTTCTTCTCTAGTCCATAACTATAATTTTGCTACTGTTATGCATCATAATGTAAATATTTTTGGAGCTAGATGTTTGCCCAAGGGGTCATGACTCACAGACTGAGAACCTCTGTTCTAAAGCAATGGAGGAACTCAGTGCAACAAAAAGCCATGAGGCGAGGGCCTTAAGTGCGTCACAGTGGGACACAGAGAGGTAAGTAGATCTGTGCTCCGTGGGTGCCAAGCTCCCACCACCTTTCTCACTTGTCATTGGTTCTCCAGGGTAACATGATTTGATTATTGTTGGAAAGGAGAAAGGGACACCCAGAGATTAGGTTCGTGAGAAGCCAAGAGAGTTGTGACAGAAAAGGGTCCCAATAAAGCATTCATTATGCTGAAATGCCGAACTTTCATCTGCTTAAAAACCGTTTAATTCAGCCTTGTTCTGTTCCGTATTTAATGAAACGCCGAGCTGTTTCTATGGAATCCGGGAGCTTAATTTCTGGCCTTTAATAATCGAGGTAAAGTAAGGGAACTTAATACATCACAAGAGTCAGAGGCTTTAGAGATGAAAGGACTTAGGAGTCACCTCGCTCAAACTCAGCAGTTCAAGGGCCCTCAGAACAGGACACTTAACTAATTACGTCAAGGAGAAAAAAAAAAAAATAACCGGAGAAATCTGGCAGCTATCACCTTAATCGAGGGATTGAAGTTAACATGACCACAGTAAAAAAAAAAAAAAAAGTGACATCTTTTAGCTCCAATACAATAAAACAAAAGCAGAAAAATCAGACTTTAACTCCCAAACAAGTAAACCACCAAATGGCCCCCAAAGCAAGCAAGAGTCCACAAATATGTCAACAGAACAGTTCTCGTCAAAAGTATTGGCCAAGAGCTGGGGAGGTGGCTTTGCTGCACAAGCATGCAGACTACTAAGTTCAATGGCAGCACCCATGGTAACATGCTAGGCATGGTCTTGTGCATACTGTAACCCCGGTGCTGCATGCGCAGAAAGATTGATGAGGCTCTGACTGATGGCTTAGTCAAAAACTGAGTGCCAGGCTCAAGAAGAGTGAGCAATAGGGTGGACACATGATACCCTCCCCCCACATCTGTGCAAGTGCAAAGACTGCTTCTGCTGCTGGGACCTATAGACTTTATTTTGGGGGAGTCACTTATGAGCAATACCTCAATGTAACTCTTGTGGAACTGCATTTCCAGCTGACGTCAATAGGGAATATCTTGGGTTATCACATGTACCATCTTTCTTGGAAAAGTGACAATGGTGAGTAGTAAAGGATATTTCTGTGTCATTTCTTGTTAGCCCTTATTAAGAGCCTGGGATGGTAACGTGGCTCAGGGGGTGGAGAGGCCAGCTACTGAGTAGGACAGTCTGATAACTTGAGTTTGACCCTGGGGCTCACATGGCAGAAAGAAGAAACCAACTCCCATAAGTTGTCCTCTGGCAGATGGTAGACATACATGGGCACATTTGTGCTCTCTTGGACACACATATTCTCTTCCATGAACATAATAAATAAATGCAGTAAATATTTTAAAATAAAAAGTTGGGGGTCTATAGATGGGCCTGAGAGGATAAAAGTAGCGCTAGAGAAATTCATAGAACACATGTTATCTATGTGGTTATCAGAAAGCTGCTCCCTAATCTCATGTACAAAATAAAATTACCTAAAAAAACCAAATTATTGTCTTAGATACTATATACAATGTGCTGATAAGGTACTCATAAGGGTGTACAGTGTGATAGCTGTCATAATCACTTTGTCCTTCACTGAGGCGTGTGAAATTTAGAAAGCTCAGATCATTTGAATCATAGCCTTGCTGCATGGCACGGTGCAAAACCAACTCCCACTCTCTGAATGCAAAAAATGAAAGCACATCGAAGAAACACGTTACCGAACTGGGGGTGGTCGTGTGTGATCCTGTAGATGATGTCACTGGCTCTGATTCCGGGAGCTTGAGCCTTCAAGATTCGGTTGGTGATCTTCAGCATTCCCCCTTCTGGAACCCACACCATAGAGTTAGTCACGAGCTGCAGAGCTTCATCCTTCTGGAATAAAAGAAAAGGGCAGCACTGGGTCCATACATACGCAGAAAAATAGCTCCTCAGAGATGCAAGTCATGGGGGCTCACGGCTGCCAATGATCATCTAGTGAGGAAGAAAACACAGCTCAGAGTTGCACCATGAGCCACATGTGGACTTGGTGTGTAGATATGTGCATGTCTGTATATACTTAAATGTTGTCAAGTTCTGTCTTTTCATTTATCATCAACAAGTGACGTCTATAATCCAGGCAACTAAGGCTCTCCATTTATTCCTTTCATTTGTCTTTCTGCCCGTCCTTTGGTCCTCATCCACCACACATTACTCGAGTGGTTCCTTACACACAGGTAATATGCCAGCTCCTTCTCTAAGAGAAGTGAAGTATCTAGAAACATCCCAACTGCAGAGCCTGGAGCCTAGAAGGAGAGACAGGAAGAATCAGATGTTTCACAAATGTCCTCTATAAGAAGTTTGAGGACGATCCCTCAGGAAGACAGAATGGAGTTTCAGGAAGATTTTCCAAAGGAAATGCCATTTTATTATTAAGTAACAATAGCACTGGCTTCTTAAGAACACAAGTGAGACTACAGACTCTAGGCAGAGGGGTTAGCTTATTAAGCCGAGACAAAGACGGAGACAATATGCTGTGCACGTAACAAAATATCCAAATGTTTGGAACCATTAGAACTCGGGCAGTTAAAAATCGTTGGGATCAAAAGTGAAACCATCTTAAGGAAAGCTAGAAGAAGATGCCATGTTGAAGTCTCTATTAAACCTACACATAGGAGGAAGGAAACAAGAATGTCTGGGAAAGACAATGGGACGGACATAATGAGGCGCTGATTAGCTTTAGAAAGATGGAGTCCAATGCCAAGAAAACGGCAGTGACTAACATTGCGGGAAGGTGGAGTAATAGAAAACATTTTACACATTTGTGCAAAGGCTTCGGGGAAGGAAGATGAAGGCCTGCAAGGGGCTAACTGTGGGGGAAAGAAAGAAAAACTAAATAGGTAGAGCCAACAGGCCACCGACTGATGGAAAGTGAGGCGGCAACAGGGGCGTGTCCTTCTGGAAGCACTTCTCCGCCAGCGCTCTGGGGAAGGCAACCAATGTAACTGCTGAAGCTGATGCCATTGCAAAGACCCACCAGTGCTGATTTATGGAGGCGGGGGGGCCCTCTTCCTCAGCCCCATGACTGACATTATCCCAAGAATGCTTGCCTTCCAGTTGCACTTTCTATATTTCACAAACAAGAGAAGCCGGTATTTTTAAATTGGGCGTTTTGGAAGAGATGGCTTTCTAGGTTCTGCTCTTTTCAGATATGCCACTCAACGGAGCCGACACCTGCTCGGGAGGACACTTTTCAGAGGTGGTGGTGCCATGTTTGGCAGGTACTGGACACTTGTATAGTTCGCCTCCAGAAAGGAGTTACGGCTATTTCCACCACACTCACACACCCCAGAACAGCATTAAATGGTGTCCAGGAGAACAGGGAAAGGCTCCTTCCTACCTTGGTTAATGTTCAGTGGCAAAATTTCAGCAAACATTCTCCTTTTAAACCCCTATCCAGATCTAGCCAATAGTCAGAACATTCTCCACAGTTGAGTGGAGAGTGGGATATGACTTTCTCACGTACTCTGGTGCCTCACATTTGACCATGTCCCCCTGGAGGGGGAGACCTGATGGCACTCAGAGGAAGGACAGCAGGTTACCAAGAAGAGACTTGATACCCTATGAGCATATACAGGGGGAGGTAATCCCCTTCAGGAACAGTCATAGGGGAGGGGAATAAGGGGAAAATGGGAGGGAGGGAAGAATGGGAGGATACAAGGGATGGGATAACCATTGAGATGTAACAAGAATAATTTAATAAAAAATTTTTTTAAATGGTTATAGCATATTATTTATAGAAACATGAAAATTGTGCCTAAAACACTGCATATAGTGTGCCAAAATTCTGAGAGCAAAGGCTCTCGCTGCAACCATTCTAGATATCATGGTATGCTTGGGGTCAGGGTTTCCAATTGCTAGAAATCTTTCTAGTAGAAGCAGCTTATTCAACTTTGACTTTGGTTGCAGAGATCAAGTGTGCACCAATAACCACATTATTGTGGCTATTAGCTAATCAGGCAATGTAGCTTTCACATTCCAAACCAGAAGCACCATGACCTCAGCACACAGTCCCCAGACAGTTCTCTGCTCTGTCTTAATTTCTACTGCCCTTTATCAGTGCAATTCTCTATGGCTCCTGGGAAGACTGCAACTATTTAGGGGATGGTGCATCTTGCAAGTCAATGTTCAGAACCATATGTTCTTCTAGGAAGCCCATTAGGATTTAAAAAATAATCTCAGGCCTTACACCAGATCTGCTGAATAAGACCTCTTAACTCCGAATAGTCTCTTTTTAAAATAACTAGAAGATATGCAGGCATGCCAGTTCATGAGGAGTGCAGCTCAGAATAGATTTCAATGTTCTGGATGTTTCTTCTCCAAATGTAACAGCACAATTTTCCAATTATTCTTTTCAGAAGTTAAGAAGAAACAAACAATTACTAGGAATAAGAGTTATAATTCTTGACATCAACAAGATTGTAGAATAGAAGGTTTCTGTCTTCAAGTTCCCACAAAAACTTTAATTTTGACAACCATCCACAAAAGACAATACTTTCACATGGATCCTGGTATCTAACTGAGAGGTTCTAGAACCTCAATAGAGAGAAAAAAATTCTAATAGATGAACTGGAGAAAAGAAGGGAAGTTGCATTTCCTCAGATCATTTTCCTCCAAGATGCAACAGCTTTGTGCCTGGAGAGAGCCTTTCCATGCAACTTTGCCCACTGGGCAAACATGAGAAGAATCCTTCGCTTCATCAGAGGGCATCAAAGGCCAAACTCCAAGCTAAGTATTCTGGGACCTGGAGGAGCAGGGGAAAGGAAGTTGGGTGTTCAGTAGTAATCTTGTAGAGCTCAACAAACAACAGAAAGTCATAGCCACCAGCTCACGAAATCCACCAAGAGCCCTGTCCATGAACCTCATAAGATATTTTCATTGTAGTTTCCCTGTTTAAATGAGCTCATGGGCTCATACACTTTAATACTTGGTCCCTAGTTGGTGAAACTGTTTGGGAAGGATTAGAAGGTGTGGCCTTGGAGGAGGTCTATTGCTGTGGGCCACGTTTGAGGTTTCAAGCGCCCATGCTATTCCCAATAAGCTCTCTCTGCCTTCTGCTTGTAGATAAGGTTGTTAGCTCTTGGCCACTTCTCCAGTGCTAGGTCTGCCTGCCTGCTGCCATGTTCTTTAGTCACTGTTCTAATCCTGTGGAGAGACATTATGGCCAAGGCAATGCTTATAGAAGAAAGCATTTAACTGAGGGTCTGCTTACAGTTTCAGAGGTTTAGTCAATTATCATCAAGGGAAGAGCTGGTGTAGTGTTGGAGAACTAGCTGAGAGCTACATCTCGGTCTATGAGGGGTAGAGGGTGGGAGGTGGATGGTGGGGGATGAGAGGTAGGGGTGGAGGGGCTGAACTTGGAGTGGGCTTTTAGAATTAAAAAAAAAAAAACTCCTTCCTCCACCGTGTGACATACTTCCTTCAACAAGGCCACACCTCCTAATCCTTTCAATCCTTCCAAACTGCCATTCTGTGGCAACTAAGCATCCAAATATATGATCCTATGGGGGCCATTCTCCTTCAGATCACCACAATGGAATGGACTCTCCCTCTGAGACTCTTTCTTCTGTAACTGGCCTTGGTCATGGAGTCTTATCCCAGCAACACAAAAGTAGCTAAGGCTTCCCCCAACTAGTCATTAAGCACTGGCAGCACTCCTCACAGCTCCTGTCACAGGCAGAGTTTCCTGCTGCACAGACAGTGCACACAAGAGAGTACACAGCCAATAGGTGGCCTTGAACACATCGGGGGCACTGTCATAGGGAGAATGGAGGCTTACATCACAAATCTCGGCTTCACAGTTTTGAGAGAATCCTCAACTTTCTCCTGAAAAGAGGCCAAAAGAAATAGAACGGGTATGTGCAGAGATGACAAGAACTTCAAAATCTTTAGCTGGAACTGAGTGTTGGAAGTCTTTTTTTTTCCCTCAGAAAGCCAAACAGTAAAGACTGTGGGAGGTCAGTGGTTCTTCACATGCATAATTTCAAGGAACACAGAAAAGATGGCCAAGGAAGCATGATACCACTAAAGGGAGAAAATAAATCTTCAGGGCCTGGCTGTACAGAAATAGAGGTCTATGAACTGCATGACAAAGAATGCAAAACAATGAAATATCAAGGAAACCCAAGTGCCAAGTGGACACAGACAGCAAACTAAACACTGGTCAGCAGAGCAATATACAAACACAATGAAAAGTCCACCAAAGCCAACAACCATTTTTTTTTAAGCTGAGAGAAATCTGGACCTAAATAATAAAACACATGAAATTTAAAACTCAAGAGAGCTTCAACAGAAGTCCCCATTGAAAGAGAGGGAAAAGAGTCAGCGAGTTGCAAACAGATTATTTTAAACCATCCAGTCTGAGGAACGCAAAGAAGAGAAGTAAAGAACAAACCCCCATGTACAGAGATGATGTCAGAAAGTGGTCCAGATCTGAGGTGGGAAATGCTCATCAAAATCAATGAGCTCAGAGAACCAAGTAAATGGAACCTGAAGAGATCTTCAAATGATGGCCAAGTTTCCAAAAGTTAAATGAAGAGAGTTCTGCATCAGGAAAAGTCACCCACATTACTCCCACGAGGCTACACTGCAGGGACTCTGTATGCCCAGAGAGTGAGATTATAAATTAAAGCAATGAAAAATAAATAAATAAATTGAAGCAATGAAAGATACAATTGGAAACCAAGAATAACTCACTCGCAAAGCTGTCATTCGTGAATGAGAAAGAGATTTTCTGAACAAACCAAAGCTAGTATATAGTTGACTAGAACTTGGCTCTTCAGAAAAGAAATGTTGGGTTCTTCATGTTGAAATGAAAGGATGTCAATTAGCAATGTGAAAACTCGAAAGTAGAAAACTCACACAGAGCCAAGCAGAGGTGACTCTTCCTACAGGTTCTAAGTCCATAGACTCAGCCAATAGCAGCTTGTCAGCATTCAGGAAAAATTGTTGTCTCTTCTGAACAGAAACAACCTATATTTTCCTTGCCATTATTCCATACACAATACTCTACATGTGCGTGTGTGCATGCATGCATGTTCATATTTATATAGCATTTTCTTTGTTTAGAGCATCTGGAATAATACTTTAAGAGGCAAAAGTATTAAAGACAAGTAATAACTATAGGAATTTGTTAGTAGGGCTGATGACATTAAAAAAAAAAACCCATACATTGTGACACTAATGACATAATATTAGGGGGCAAGGACATATAAAAATGGAGAGGAATGTGTGATTGAAGATCACATATCAGTTTAAAATGGGCTATTATTAAAAATTCAAGATTCTATGCAAGCTTCATGGTAAATCCGCAGTAGATACAAAAAAGAGGAACTAAGGCTCTGTACACCGAGGCCCTGCCAAATCACAAAGAAAAAGAGGATATTATTCAGTCACAAAACAGAGGAAGTCATGAATTATGAGAATATGGATGGATTTAGAGTGCATTGAGCTGAATGAAATAAGCTAGACATAGGAAGATGACTAAAGCCATGTGATGTCACTTTAACATGTATCTACAACAGTCATGTTTATACAGAAAGAAGACTAGGAATAGACAGGGGACAGGAAACATGGACAATGCAAGTTAACAGTCAAACCGTGTGACGTTTCAGTTCCACAAAATAACTAAGACCTGGGAATCTATACAGTGTCACCCATAGCTAACAATGCTGCATAGATTGCTTTGTTTGCTAAGAGGACAGTGTTAAGTATCCTTAACAGAACAGTCAGCAGCAATGGTAAGAGATCCAGAGAAAACCTTGGGAAGTGATGGTATCTGTGACTCTGAAGCAATGATGGCTTCCTGGCTACGTTCATAGCCCCAAATTCATGATGTTATAAATTTAAATATATATGGTTTTTAAGCTCTACTCATTGTTTTCAGAAAAAAAAAATAGTAATCTTCATATTCGTCTTGATGGTGGTTGTTTTACTGTTTTCTCTTGGGAAGAGGACAAGGATGGACAGAAAGTTATATAACATCTTTCCTATAGCTGATGTGTGCAGAAGCCAACTCCTATTGAAATTTCCCCCTACTTGTTGACATTTTGGAACTTCTTTTTCCCCTTATAGCCTTTCTCCATTGCATATACCCATCAGCTCAATAAATTCGTTATATCCCTGGTTGAGCAATCCTGCCCTCTGATGTTTTATGTGCCCCTCAGAGTACATTAGCAGGCAATGAAATCCCAATCAGTAAAATTGAGGACATGATTAAAGCAGTGCTTTAAATTAAATAGTTCTTCTAATTCATTTCATAGAACAATAGGCATACAAAAATGCCGGTAATAAAATTTAGCCGTTACATATTGTATTACGAGTGAAAATATTAATGTTGTAAGGCACAGTAAAAAGCACAAGCTCCCGTCCTTTAAAACAAAATACAATCCCCTCCCCAGATGACAGTGGAGTCATAAATAAGGAAACTTTAGCTCAAATGATACCATAGGCTACTTCTGGGCCCAAATAATCCAGATCAAAGTTTTCAAAACTCTACCGTTCAGCAAATGGCTAGTTGGCTAGTCCCCCTCCTCCCACTTATACTGTAAAAAATATACCTTTGTTTTCAAGAGCTCACTTATACCACAGATTTAAGTTTTTAATGCTGCAGGACGTTATGGACTCGAGAGAAGAAACAAGTGGTGTAGAAGGCATGAGATGAAGGGAGCCAGGAGGAGGAGAAGAGCAAAGCTAACCGGATGGTGCGGGAGGCTTGCTATTTGAAGTCAGGAGCACACAACCTTTGCTTGGTGTAGATTCCAATATTTAAGTCAATAAAATTTTTTTTCTCCGAGTGTATCTTATGAGACAATGGATTTAACAAGCCAAATAGCTTGTTTTTTTTTTGTTTCTTTGTTTGTTTTTTGTTTTTTTTTAAAAAGGAAAATTACATTTGGAAGGGATTTAGTTGTGCTTACTCATATAGCGAACACTTTCACACCACTGACATTGGAAAAGTCACACAAATAATTGTATCTAATGGTGTCCCCACAAAGCATCAGTGAGAGGCATGAGTGAAATACAGTGGGGCATTTTAAGCTACATGCAGGCAATCCCACATCAGAACGGACTCTCAGAGGCAGAGTTTTCCAGCCGGTTTTTACTCTGGCATTGGGAAGAATTTTTTTTTAAGAACATTAAAGCATTATTCAGCTGCAGAAAAGAATTGCTCAGACAACAAAGGAGGTCAGTAAGATTGTTACACTGGTTGCCAAAGTGGAAAGAAGGCACGCCTTCCAGAGGCACTGTAGTCAATGGAAAAGGAGGCAATTCCTTGAAAACCCAGCAGAAGAGCCATCTACTAGTGCTGGCTCTCCCATGCCCACCTTGTAGCCCTTGCAGGGGGTGGAACTTCCTTAGAAATGTCTATCTCTAGCAGGCTTGGGTTTGGCCAGCTACCTAATTAACCCAATTAACGAAAACCTATGCAGGAGAACATGCTTTACCACTTCTTTTTCCCTCTGTCTCCTGCCCAAGGAAAAGGTGTTTTGCTATCATTCCGGAGCCTGTTGTCTCCACAGCAGCTCAGCGTCTTCCTGGAAGTGGCAGTCAAGTTTATTTACCATTTGGGTGACATAGTACACAACTTGGAAAAATGAGACTGAACTCACAGTTCCTTTGCTTAGTCCTGAAGAGCCATGGCAGCATAATCAGAGGTGCCCTGAGCTTTTTGTACCTGGCACGGAGCACCTGGGAGACAGAGCCGTCTTGCGCAAGCCATCACACCCTTCTGCGTACAGCTACCCACCCAACAAAAACATGAAAGGTGCCCTGCTGAATTAAATTAATGCTTCCCCTCACAAAGCTTCCTTCTATTCCTTCAGCAATAGCTAGCTTTTCCACTGAACAAGATAGCGATTCATGGTTCACTTGGATATCTATTCATAAGGAATTACAACATCCTTATCCATTCCATTAAAGCTACCAACTAGGCACCAGCAAGTAACTGGCGCTTCCCCCAGATTTAACACATAGGCAGCCGTAGGGAAAGAACTCTCACACCCGTCTTCAGAAATGGCTCTTAGAATGAAAGGAATCATATCCGACTACACATGCACCAGTCGCTGTAACACATGAGGCTAGCTTTATTTCCTGGGCCCAGTAGACCTGTGACTATAAATAGCCTCTCTTGCAATAAGCTGTGACGAATCCAGAGGGAAGATTCCAGAAGGTTTGGGGTTCAGCTTGGTTGGATAGGACACTGAAGAAATGAATAAATTTTTGTCTTCATTTAATCCACCAAGGGAATGAGACTATATATGCCTAAAATATTAAAAACTACAGGCCAGAGTGAGATGAACCTCCTGGCTGAGTGTGTGAGGCAGGCATACTTGAAAAGAAGTCTTAGGTCCGGTGTGGGAAGCCTTTGTGAAAATGAATATTTACAAATCTTTCTGTTGTAGTTGTTTTAGTTTCCTCCTTTGGTAAGTAAGAGAAAATTGTACAAATACCACAGAATGAATGGGAAGATTAAAAGGAATTAATTCACATCAAGTTTTCATGTCTGGTAAATGTTAAAACCATCCAAACATAAGCCTGCCTGCCCATGCTATAATTTCCTTTAGGAGAAATGAGGCCACACAGCCAGTATTCCAACCTTCCATCAGGGCAGGACCCAGATGGAAGGGATAAAGAAACATTTATTTTAATTCCTAAAAGGAAAAGCAGTAGATATTTGCACGCTACAAGGGTGGATACAGCCAAATTTATGTTTAGCACATTCTGACAATGCTGAGGCTCAGGCCACCAGTGTCACAGGTCTGAGCCATGGTTATAATGCCTGACTAGGGAACCACAGTGCTAATAGAGGATGGTCGGATGAGAAGGTGGTGGGAGAAAAGGTACCATCTAATCTCACTTTTCAGGAACCAGTAATTCCCTACATGACTTTTAAGGTATAAGGCCAGCAAGAAACCTAAAATCTGTGTCTCAAGTCCCCCACTCCTTATGAATTAAATCCTGGTTTTCATTGCTTTGTTTTGGTAGTCAAAGCAGAAGAAACCCTAGAAATGGCCTTCCATCCTTTCACATCTGATGCAAAATCGTGCAATACACAGAGATTGATATCATGGTATGAACGTCACTGGTGAAGGCTGTGCTGAAGCCCACAGCAGGAAACCAAGAAAGAAGAAGAGAAATCTTTGTGCAGCTGTCTGGACTCCATCTCCCCAGGACCAAACCTCATTCCTCATTCCCACAGGCAACCGCCGAGAGGGTGATAACCAGGATTTGCTACAAGGTGGCCATCTGCCAGCTCTGCTGCATAATCAGCCTTCACACACGTCATTCCCACCCCTCCCCCACCCCCATCACTGCTTTCAGCAGGAACAAGTTAGCACACAATGGGATGCAGGGAAGGGCACCATCTTGCCTTGAGTGATCCCTGGTGAGAATACGGCAAGCAATTTTAAATTATCCTCAGAAAAATCTCTCTTTAGCTAATCATCAATAACATCTCTGACGTTAGTGATATTTGTAGTGAAAAGCTAAAAATATCATTTCCAAATTTACAACCATGGATGGGAAGGAGCCACTTGATGTGTGACTGAGGAAAGGGCCTCCAAGGGACATCAAACAAGCTTTGGAAAACGCTGGCAGGAGTGTTTGTTCCTGAGTAGGTTAGCTCAGCATCTCCTAGGATGCGACATTTGCAGTGTCCAAGACCATCTTGTATAGGACATGGACAAAACTGTACAGAATTTCAGCAAGAGTCTAATTCTACACAAAGCCCATGGTTTTACAAGTATTACTGTTTGGATGAGACCATCCTAAAGGAACAAGGTGACTGAAGGAAAAACATCAAGTAACTGTTGAGCAACTAACAACACAGGTGTTCATGGCCTTGGCAAAATGTACAAAGGTGGCGTGTCAGTGGCTCAGAACAGGAGGCATGTCCCTGTCACACAGGACAATCCCTTGGGGGTAACCAACAGCTTCTTCACATTCTTTCATCTTACTCCAGCTTGGCTAACAGAAAGCCTAGACTTACTCCTTTTCATTAATTCAGATAACTAGGCAGCGAGTTCCTTATTTCATGAACTGTTTTGGAAGGACACCCGGAAACAGAGGTGCCTTGATTCCCACAATCAGGGCAAGGCAGGTGACAAAAGCAAAAGCAGATACAGCCCAGTTTTATGGCTTCAGACCAACGGAGAACCCTTTGGAGCAACAATGGGCCTATCAAACCATACTGACCTTATATGTACGAGATACTTTGCTGGAACGAATGAACGAGTACTTCATCGCGCGGCCTTAATTTTATAAGAACTGTCAAAATAGTTCCACGAGTAACCCTTCACATGGGGACACAGGGAAACTGCGACCCTAGGGATGACACCTACCTTGGGTACATTCTTCACACGAAAGAGTATATTTCGGAAGGAGTGTCCATCGTTGGCCTGAAAGACGACGGCATCAGATGTGCTGTCTGAGCCATCGTGAGCGTAGAGGAGGAGGCCCCTGGAGAGTTGGTCTAGATGGAACTGGTAGGTGGGTGCCTCAGACGCTGGGAACGTTTGGAGCAGTCGGCCGTGAAGTGGAGGATCAAGCACACTCACGACCACATCCAGTGGGTTGTCATCATCCCGAACGTCAAGCAGCTGGGTGGTGATGGCTGCCCGCTCCCCTTTGCTGATGTACAGGATCTCATTTCTCAGCACATATGGGGCCTGTAGAGTCAAAAGGAAGTGGGAAGAAGAAACATTTAATAGGTCAATGCAGCAGGCAAGATGGGAACATCTCTAACCTGGTTGCATTCGTTTCAGGGAGGCATGAAGGTGACAATCTATTTCATGAAAAAAATTGTTTGTCAGAGGTGTGGTGGGCCATAGTGACTGGGGTTATTCCATGCCTCTGTGTTCTGGAGGTTTCTTGAGCCACTTGAGAACCACAGTTTTAGTAAAATGCAATCTATAAATGATATCTGCTTCTCTCGGCCATCTTGCACCAGCTGCCTTTGCAGGAGAACACAGCCCAGTGTCATGAAACCCAATCTGATGTCTGAACCCAAGAAAGACTAACAAGAAGTATGCAATTTGCTTAGGAAGTACACACTTCACTCTAGTTCACACTGCCACATGCTGCCTCAGTGACATAATTCCGTTCTCTGCATCCATGCTATTATCAGTCCCTCTTGGTAATATTCTTCCAGGTCAGGGGTGATATCAAAGTATATAAATAGAAAATACCAAGTCAACTCACATGAGAAAAATCTCAGGATCAAGATGATAGTAAAATATCATACATACTTAATATAACTCAAAATAAGTTAGAGTTTCTCAAATTCCATCTTCAAAAAGTTAAGTTGATAAAAAGCATATCATATAATAAATAAAACTAAAGCATGCAATTATTATTTGTTCATGTGACTGTGGAGAAACAAACAAAACCCAGGGAACTGTGGGAACACACCATCTCAGAGTAGGTTTTGTCAACATCTACCCCAGAGCTTTCACTGGCTGTATTGCCCCACATAAGCAGATCAAAACACAACATCCCAGTTTAAGTTCTAAAGAGCATCTAAGTCACCAGGTCTCAAGGCTGGCCCATGTTTACAAAGTCGCGTGTGTTAGCTTTAATTAAAGCAAGATTTATACACATAACTTAGAATCAATTTCTAATCTCTCCTCAGAGACAAGTTACCTCTGATGTGGCAGCATCATTAAAAAGAGCGGGGGCAGCTATTACTGTCACTTGGTAGTCACTAAATGTATGCTCTTACTCTGGGTCAGTTTTACTTTGGGACGGAAGATATGAGGTCTGGGTATTTGGTATCTTTTTAAAAATATATTTTATTAATTTATTCATAATACATCTCAATTGTTATCTCATCTCTTGTATCCTCCCATTCCTCTCTCCCTCCCACTTTCCCCTTACTCCCTTCCCCTATGACTGTGACTAAGGGGGACCTCCTCCCCCTGTATATGCTCATAGGGTATCAAGTCTCTTCTTGGTAGTCTGCTGTATTTGGTATCTTGTTTCTGAGGATATCTCAGGCTCTTGTTGTTCAGGGTATGGAGATAAATATGCAAAAATAGAGCATCCTTAGATTAATCACATAAGCTTGCCTAGTGAGAAGTCTACAACTCTGTGTGTGTGTGTGTGTGTGTGTGTGTGTGTGTGTGTGTGTGTGTGTGTGAACGCTCTTATTCTTTTTGCACATTTCACTTGTTCACTCCCCTTGGCCCAGCACTTAGAGCTTCTACCTCTGTAAAGATTCTGGGCCTGTAAGTACAACTTCTCAGGGAAGTGGGGAGACAGGAATGTGAAGGGCTATTTTCTTGAATTTCCTGGCATCTGCAATGATTTCCTCAGGTCTCTGTTTGGCTCATGACCACAATGACACTTCATTTAAGCAGACTCCTAATAGGGCTCTCTAAGTACTGTAACTATTAGATCTCTGCAAGGGGACTGTGGGAAGAAAAGAGACTACCAAAGAACAAGGAAAACGCTGACAACAGGAGCACTTCTAAGTTACTCTGCAAGCCTAGTGTCAAGTTTAGTGCAGCAAGGTGCCAACGGGCAAGGGTCTAAACCACAGACCGTGAAGCTGGCTTTCCAGACACAAGCCTTGACTATTAATAGTTAGGTTACTGCAGAAAAACTATCTAGTATGGGGTCCCTTAGTCCTCTCATCTGTAAGCCGAGGGTACTATTTTACAGGTTTGGCACGCAACTCAACTGCATATCATGTGAAATACACACAGGGCAGAGATACAGGAGAAATTATTATTGTCAATGCTATTATCCAAAGATCTAACATGTAACCAAACAGCATTTCATGGTAAAACCACAAGAAGATCAACTCAACTCAGTCATTCTTGTGGAAGTTTCAGGAACTCTGGACTCGTTCTAGAGGACAGGAGGACATGTAGACTTGTGCATTGTTGGGCACATTTATTACCTGTGTTGAAAACGCTTGTATGTTGATCAGTTGTGGCTCGGAGAAGAACTGCTGGTCGCTAATTTTCAAGGAAAAGTAGCCTTTCCTGAGGGAGTTCCCAGGGAAGAAATGAGAGAACATGGTCACCACATTAGCTTTTACAAAGGAAAAGACTGAAAATATCCCCAAGCTGTAGTCATGCAAAATTTTAGACCAAATCATTAAAGGAATATAATATCTGCATTGTAAATAGAATGTACCAAAGATGAAACTAGTTAAAAAAAAAATAGTGCTCAGGAGGCTGGCTGGGTGGCTTAGGGGGTAAGGGCATGTGTTGTGTAAGGCTGATAGTATTAGATCCTCAACTCTCATGGTAGAAGGAGAGAGAATTGACCTTGAAAGTCATCCTCTAACCTCCACGTGTATGCCAAGACATACATGAATCTAAAATCTCACACACACACACACACACACACACACACACACACACACACACACACACACACACCCCACTCCCATCCTTTATCTCTCTTTCACATACAGAGAAATAATAAAAATTTGGAAACACTTTGTGTTCTAAGATCTCACTGTAACATAAAAATAACACAACTGGAATTGGACTTACTGGCACGCCTTTAATGCCAGCATTAGTGAGGCAGAGGCAGGTAGACCTCTGAGTTCAAGGCCAGCCACCAAGTTCCCAGACACTCAGGGCAACACAGAGAGACCCTGTGTCAATAAAACAACAACAACAACAACAAAAACTGTTTTGTTCCATAGTTTTTAAAGATAAACACACACACACACACACACACACACACACACACACACACACACACTAGAAGAATTACTTGCCAGGCCAACACAGGTTAAACAGTAATTAAACTGAAAACACAAAGGAATCCTATAGCTCAACCAGCTTCCATTGCCACCCTATGCCCAGCAATTCCCTCCCTACCCTTCTAAATGCCTGTGAGTGGGCCCTAACAATGTGTGAAATGCTGGGATGCATGATACCATTTCTTACACTGCCCCCCCTACACCCTCTCCTTACATCCATTTCCTGTGAATACAGCTAAGGGATGCTGATGAGCACGTGCAGCAAGCCCACCTGTAGGACAGATGAATGACACCTACGGAACAAGAACTGTGTCCTATCTCCGTTTCCTACTTCTAGCCCCTGGACTTAACCATGGAGCCATTACTCTTCATGTCACTGAGGTATGAGCCTCCTCTGTGGCAGTCTTACTATTTTGGACAGTCTTACTCTTTTGCTCAGTCAAAACTGATTTCCACTACTTGTCACCAAAGAAACCCACTGAAGGCTCACTCTGCTGTGGACTGACTTCCTACCACAGACACCTAATAGCTTCAGATCCTGCTGGGGAGGGCAGCAGAATTGTTTGTCTTCAACCACAAAACAACTGGTCACTGCCGACTGGCAAAATCTGTGATCAACGCATTATAAGTGGTTCTAGATTCTGATAGATTTGGGGCCGACTGCTTTAAAGGCTCTTTCAAAGGTATTCTTGGAACTAACTTCTCACACCTGGAATATGTAAGTGGCTCTAGACATTTCAGAGAGAGGGTGGACACACAGAGGTACAAAACCAGATCACAGATGACAGAGACTGCAATGAGGGAAGTAACTTCTTTTTTTAAAGGAGGGTTGATAGAACTGTTTTCTATCTTGACTATGGCTGCAATAACAGCACTGTATACATTCGTTTCTGTTCACAGAAGCAGACACTTTAAAGAGGAGTTCACTGAATGGGAATTCTAGCTCTCTCTACCAATCATTAGAGACATTCTTGCTCTTTTCCAAGTTCTTCCTCCCTTTATTTCCTGCACCATTTCCGTCCTGCCCCACCCCAGTCCCACCTCTAAGCTTCAAGAAAATGCAACTTAAAGAGTCAACACCATGAACAAAGGAGGAAAAGGAATTGTGGTAGCTGAAATTCCACTAAGAGTGTCAGCCTCTCAATTTACCACAGTTGCTCTGGCAACATTTACAGATTGGCTTTTGCTACACAAAAGTATTCTAAGCCCAAAGAAACTCAATTCTTAATCATTCTTACCTTAATCATGGTCAGTGCTTTCATGAAAAGATATAAATAAACCACTCATGTGTAGTTCAGATTGACTCACTTTTGTTTCATTGAGAGGCAAATAATTTTATGTTTTTATGTGCCTCTCCCAATCTCGTTTTGCTATTTTTGTCATTTCATTTGTTTGATTTTTTTTTTTTTAGATAAAGAAAATGCAGTATTAAATGGAATGTTCACCAAGAAAGAGATCCACAAGAATTACTTAACTGCTGAGCTTTATCCAGTTCAGGGCAGAAAGTTAATTCTGCAAGAAATTGGGTGATGTGTGGAAAAAGCTAAATTCTTGCAGAATTTGGTTGTCTATGGAACTTTGCACTTTTCCACAGGTGATTTCAAGGCACATGGCTGCAGACTCGGAGCCTGTATAGCTTTGTGAGTGTGGTACATATGTGTGCACATACTTCTGTGACTATGTGGGGGATGTTAGATGCAGATACTTAAGAACTATACTTAACTCTGCTTTCAACCAGAATATAAGCACGGGTGATGGAGAAGGCTGTGGGGGAGTGCCCGGGTGGAAGGAAACACTCCACAGCACTGTGTGCTTGCTCCTCAGTAATCTTCATCCCTCAAGGACTGGCATGCGCTTGTTATTGTTAGAATATTAGGGGGGCAGAAATAATCGTGGCTAAAGGCATGGTCTAGGGAGTCAGAGAGCGCTGGCTGGGAGTGCCAGCTCTGTATGCATTACTCATATTCTCAAGGCTGTAGACTGGGAACATAATTTGCACAGCTCACGTGAAGTGCTTAACATAATGAATGCTTGGCTTGACGTGAGCACTCAGTAACTGTCAGTTGTCCTCACTCTGGATATGCTCTCTGTAGATTACAGAAATCAACAGCTCTGGACTATAACAGAAAAACTGCCATCATTTTTTTTCTTCCTATGTATATTTTAGCCTAACTCTCAACCAGTCACTAAAAACAGTAGGCGAAACACCAATGTTTAGTGTTGACAATGGAAAACGTTCATACGTGTCTGTATCAGTGCTTCATAGGCTTCAGTCTATGGTGAGTTATCTGGGCTAACAAAGCTGCACAGGGTGACAGAGAATGGGAGAGGCTAGTCTTTGGGGTACATTCTGTGGTTTCTGCTTAGTAGATTTACCCTGCTAATTATAACGTATTTGCTTGAGTTCTTCTTAACTTTCAAGTGCATTCTCGAAGCACACATGGTCTGGGGTAGGGAAGACAGCCAGAGGTGTGTGTAGCACCAGAGAAAAATTGGATCATGCTTTAAAAATTAGCCACAATTAATCTCATAAAGTGGATAATAAGAAGTTAAGTGTGGCTCTAAGATTTCTTCCCAAATTCTAGGGGCCAAAGGATACCTGGACAAGCAGCCTCCCATCCTCTACCCGCCCATTGCCCCCTAGTGTTGCCCTCACGTGGAGGAAGCAACTCTAGCAGCGTTAACACGTTTTGTTTCTTTGGGGGGGGGCCCCAAAACCTGGATAATTATACTCCGAATTTTCCTGTCACATCAGAGAATTACCCATAATTATGTGATAAAATGGAAATGCCTCAAACAGAAGCGTACTCTCAAAGCAATTACAGGCAAAGGATGACAGGCAGTTGAAAGCGTTTGTGGAGTATCGATCTTTCCCAGTGGGAAAGGATGGCTATTAAAGAAAGAGGCTGGGGGGAGGGGTGGCTGGGCTGAGAAAGGATCAAGGGAGGCACCAGGCTAAAAGCAGGGCTGGCTCACCTGAGTTTCTCTCTGCTGTGCACAAAGCGCACTTTCTTCTCATTCACATCTTTCCAGCTAAAACGGCCAGCCTTTTCCAGCTGGACCTCTTTCCCGTTTCTGGAGAGCAGCAGCTGGCCATTGGTGGGTGTGCTTACGACGTGGAACAGCAGATCTTCCACACTGCCATCCTGGTGTTGGATGTTCAGGAGAGAAAAGTCCAGTGGCTTCATTGAACCAATTCCAAGGGTCAAGGAGCCATTCACATGAAGACTTGGAGTATACATTTTGTCTAGAAAATGTAGGAACCTGAAGGTCAGACTTGTCAAGCCACTAATTGGATTGCGTGTTTTTATTGAAAAGAAATAGCTTCTTATGTCAACTCAGATGCACACAAAGGAAGTTTAAGCTATCCTACATCCCAAGAGCATCCTTCTACCTCAGCGATTCTCATCTGAATAAACAAGAGGATAGCTAGAGCACAGATGGAAGAGCTAAATTGTTAACTTGTTGGAAGACAATATAGAAATAAATTTTTAAAAATAAACCAGAAATTATTTCTCGAGGATGGCAAAATAGTATAAGGTACAAAAGAAAAACAAATTAATTGGTATCGTTAAAATAAAAAACATTTGTACTTCAAAACACCACTATAAAAAGTCAACCTCTAGAATGGGGGAGAATGTGTGCAAATTATCAATCTAAGGAAAAAGAGACTTGTACCCAGAACATATAACAGGTTCTTATATCCCAACAATGAAGGACAAACTAAACATGCATAAGAATTTGATAAACTTTTCTCTGAAGAAGAGCTGCACACAAAAGGCCAATAAGCACACAAACAGTATCCAACACTAGTCACCAGAACGGAAACCAATATGGCACTTCCCCTCTGTTAGGATAGATGATAATAATTGTTGGCAAGACATGAAGGAATTAGAGTCTTCACACAGTTGTTAAGTATGTAAAATAGTGTAACCATTGGAAATATAGTTAGCCAGTTCCTCAGATGAAATATAGTTTTGCCCTGTGAATCAACAATAGTGTGCTAGATGCCACGGAGCAGTGCCAGAATACGCCTACACCAAAGATTTGCCGATGGGTGTTCATAGTGACACTACTCAAAATAGTCAAAAAACAGTTGGCAAAAACATAAACAAAAGATGGGTGTGTGGCTCAGCTGCGGAGTGCCTGCCTAGCATGTATGGGTTCAATATGCAGTGTTGAAAACAAACACAAAGATGAAGAAGTAAATAGATCAAAAGAATATGATGTATCCATGAAACGTAGTTAGAGCATTCATAACAAGGAAAAGAAATGCTGGTCTGAGGCAAGCTGGAACATGGATGCACCTGGACGTTAGAGCCAGACATGGAGGCCAGACATGAAAGGATGTGCACTTTGTGGTTCTGTCAGTGTGAGATGTCTAGAGTAGACAAATCTACAAAGACAGGAAGTAAATTAGCGATCGCCAGAGGCAGGAGTGAAAGGGAAATGAACAGAGCCTGCTAAAGGTTATGAAGTTTCCTTTCAGGCTGATGAAAACGTTCTGGAATTAGGTGTCGGAAATTGCCACGCGGCTTTGTGAATGTGCTTTAAAAAGATCACTGGCTAATATAACTTAAAGAATAGAAATTTTGTGTACGCTATGTCTTAACAGCTCATATAGGGATCTTCGATGATAATAGGGACAGCTGGGCTGTACTGCTGAGTATTCCGAATCAGACACCTCAGGTAACGCCAATGGGCGTGAGCAAAGGGGCAGGCCTGACGCCACGCTAAGAGGAGTAGCAGCTAACCCACAGGGCATGGCTCAGACTCAGTGTTCGTGGGAACTACAGATTTAGTGTCATCAATTTTGTTCATCTCTGTGCACATGAAACATCTGGTGAGTTACGGTCTTCAGGAATTGTGCAGAAGTGTTCCTTTCTCCTGCAAGCTACTTTGTCAAGGCTCTTGTCTGGCAGTGTCACCTCTACAATGAACAGAGAGGACAACTTGGGAACGCCAAGTTCCATGGAGGTGACTTCTACATAAAATTATTCTAAGGAAAGGGAAACATCCCAAGAGTCATAGCCTGATCACAGGCACTTGCAGTGACCAGGAAGATCCCAATAAAGGAAGCCAGAGATGTGGTAGTTTTCTTTTTAAAAAGTTCTAATATCTTTAGATCAAAAATATGGAGACAAACTATGTATTTGGCTGTCGGCATGAAAAAAAAAATGCCCGTTGCATGCATGAAGCCCCAGGTTCAATCCCTGGCACTGTTAACAAATCTAAAAACAATATAAAAATCCTCAAGTTTTGCTTAACAAAACCCAAGGAACTCTGAGCCATGGTGCAACCCTCAAGCTTTATTTACCAAAAACAAAACAAAACAACCCCCTCAAAAGCCTCATGGGGTTCAAAACTGGGCTAAATTAAAATTCATTTCACTTTGCATTTAAAAGTCTGATGTCTGCTCTGTGTTGAGGGAGGTAGTTCCTAATAGGACACCTTCCAATTGAGCAACTTTGAACATGTACATTTAATGGAGCAATTGCCTCACAGTGCTCACTTAGAACTTCTTTCCACTCTGTGTATAAAAGGTGCAGCACTGTACCTCAGCAGAGTTAGCCACACACATTTAGATGAACATAAACAATGCATTAGACACATAATATGAATATAAATTTTCATAAGCATGGCTGCAATTCAAGAACATGCCTAAGTTTATATCAAAGTTCTTATCTGATAGTTATGACTTTTAAGGTGCAGCTCACTCATTTTTTTCATCCCAAGATCAAAGGAATTGGGAGTTAGGCTTTCCTAGTTGCCTACGTTCCACACAATAGGAATGCTGAGTTTCATATAACAGATGTTAACCATATCTGGAAAGCCATCATTTGCACAGAGATATGACTGTGATAGCATCGCTAGACTACCAGCAGAGATGATCTTACCAGCGCAGGTTTCATTAGATGAGTCGCCAGAGAACCCAGGGACACAGGTGGGCAGGCAGAGGCCACTCTTGAGAAAGAAGCCCCGGTCACATAAGTGACACCGATCTTTGTGGCTGCACCGCAAGCATCCCCGAGGGCAGGCTGCCAAGGAGAAGACACAAGTAAAGCACAGGCAAGCACATCCCCTGGTGGGACCATGGCAGGAAGTAAGAGGTCCTGCAACCGGAAGAGCTAAAGTACCAGCAACCAATCAATGCCTGCCTTGCTTCAACAAAAGAGAAGGCAGTTTCCATGCCGATGGTTTTTGGGAGCTGGTCTCCCCCTCGGGAGGAAACAGAGTAGCGAGGACTACGACTTAACATATGCAATATCATCTAAAGAACACTGTCCATGGACGAATGTTCTAAACGGCCTACAGACTCGTGAGAGGTGGTGTTTAGGGTGAGTAAGAGCACAGGCTCCTTTTGGGGTACCATTCCTTCTCTACCTCTTGCCAGCTGTGACACTGGACAGGCACCTTTTACAATCTGGTCCGCAATGTCGTCTCCACAATAAGGGTAGAAACAGCGCCTAATACGGCAACAGTTGGGGGATTGCAAGTGTTACGGTCTGAAGTGCCAGGCACACTGGAGGGCTCAGCTGTTCTAGACCACTCCTCACTCTTCCTCTTATTTATTACAGTAATAGCTGTGGCTCCTGAGTGTGAGAATAGGGACAGTAGTCTTAACCGCATCCGGACAGCGAGCTATTGAAAGAACCACAGGGCCTCTTCTTTGGATCAAGCTAACAACCTCTGGGAGACAGGGCGCTACGTGCCCAGTTGTTCTGCCTCCGTAGCTGGGATTTATCATGGTGAAGCTATGTAGTACAGTGTAAAGGGCCTCGGACTGAAATGAGAAATCTATAGCTGAATATGTTGCCTTAACTCTTCAAAGTTTATTTTGTTGTTGTTGTTGTTACACTTGCAAAACAGGATTCCCACCGTCTACCATGTTTGACCAAGTCATTGTGAATATTAAATGAAATGCTGTAGGGAAAACAATGTGGAGAAATATAGAACTCCAATGAGTCCTTCCCAAAGCACTGCGAAAAGACTCAAGCTGCTCGTGTTTCTTAATGGCATCACTAGTCAACATCAAGTATTTCTTCTAGTGGGCGCACCTGGCAACAGGTTTCCATAGAAATGAGAGCAGAGGGAATTTTTTTTATCAGATGATCCTGTAGACAAGGAGGTTAAGACTTTGGGCTTAACTTCTGTTTAATAGTGAAAGCGCTGGTATCTCTCACTAAATTATTGCTGAAATCCTATTCTTTAAGGATATAATATCAATATTGGGGTCATGAGTGATTTAATCTACATGCTGAACATTCTATGCCCATATCAATATGGCTGATCCACTCTTAATGGGTACTTCAGAGCCATTCAATATAAGCTTTGCATCCCATAAAATGTTGGCTTCGTTTCCACAAAGACCTTAGGAACAATATTGATTCGCACAAGAGAATTATTGGGCTGTCCTCCTGTATCCTATTTAACCAGCATTTGGCATGTGTACATAGGAAGCTATCAATTACTTAGGCTGGGCTCCCTGACTTTTATTCTGCTTCTGCGCCAGATGCTCATGGGTGCCTGAATATCAGTCCACGTGACTTGCTGGCTGCCCTGAGTTCTTCCCAAAGCACTCAGCAAAGACCCACATTACCTGTGCATCTGTGTGTTGCATGATCAGCAAAGTATCCTTTCCCACATTCTTGGACACACTGGGCTTGGAAGAGGAGAAATGGCTCTTCACAACGTGTGCACTCGTGGGGACCTTGGCACTGGAGACAGTGGCTGCCGCAGCCTGAAAGGCAAAAGTCAAGTCAATCAGAACATGTGTAGTTTTCCAAGTAGGCTCTGGGAACTTATGGCAAAGGTCAGGCAACAACAGGACACATACTCCAGGAGGAGCTAGGAAGCCTGGCACCTGGTGGTGACTGCTACAACTATCAGCGTAAGACTTGGGGCTAGCCACTTGACCTCTACCAACCTCCAGGTTCTTCATACATACCAGAAGTAAAGATACTGTCCTGAATTCATGCCGGGGAGTTTGGATCAGATTATGGAAAATGTTAGACAAACACAAAAATGATTGGCAGAGATTTGTTTTTACTGCAATTAATTATCAGTCTTTCCATTAGTTCAAACTCCCAGGTATACAAAGCTTCCCATTGGGAGAACGTGATTGCTAAATGTTTAAAGAAGTCCAAAATTAATAATTCATATGTATATGTTTGTGTGGCTATATAACTCCATGGCTGTCATTCTGACATCAGATTTTAGCATGTGTTCTACTAAGGCACGGGCAAAGGAGAAGGAAATCATCACTGGTAACAAAGACAGCCCTGAGGAAGGAAATCAGGGCCAGCGAGAAAGCCAAAAGGAAAACTTGCCATGGGCTCCTTAGAAACCAGAGACAGACACTTACGCTTACAGGAGCCCACGTCCCGGTAGTGCTCCGGGGAGCACTGCTCTGTGCACACACCGTCCTGGAGAAGGTAGCCATCCATGCACTGCAGGCAGTCTGTTCGAAGAGGCCCACTACAGGCATTGCAGCTCCAATCACACTCTAGAAAGAAAAGTCTGCATTAGATCAACTCCCTCACTCTCTTCTATCAGCACCAGCAACCCATTCAGGAGGCCACTGCCTGGGGCTGCGAGAGGTAAAGCAAGGACAACACAAGAGACGGCAGATAAGCGGGCTGTGATGAGGCTCCAGCTTGTAGTCGCTTAAGTGCCTCTCTGAGGTTTAGCATTTCCTAATTATGTCAGATACAGGCATGTACAAGGAGCAGTCCAAGCCTAGGCAGAACCTACTTGTCATCAGGGCTTCTGAAGAGCCAGACTGACTTGGCCTTACTCCACAGGCACCCCAGTTCTTCACGCCAGACCGCCCCTAGAGAGCAGAGTTACCCCACAGACCTAATCCTGACCTGCAAAGACTCAGCGTTCACCATGGACAGAGATATAAGAGACAGAAGTAAGAATGCTGCTGCCTCCACTGACACCGGACTCATGGCTTTTCCTATGGAACCCCCAAATGGGACAGCATAGCAGAAAGAACAAACGATGGATGAAGGAACTCTCCAGAAAAAAGTGGATTGCTGGATGGCAGAAGACTTCATTTAGGGCAGAAGCAGCTTGTTTTAATACTTCTCTGTTCAGCATGCACCTATAAGGACACAGTTCACTGCATGGGGAGAACATAAGAGCAAGGCATGTAGGCTTCAAGGAGCATGTGCTGCAGTAAGGCCAGCCCTGGATGTGGGACTCAACGGTCCAGGGAGATGGTTAAAAATACCCATCTGGCTCTGGCTCAGCACTGAGTTGGGCATCTTGGGGTCTGGGGCACAGGGAAGCATGTCGCTGCTCATATCGGTGGTCTTGTTGTTCCGTTCATGATGATGTTCATAGCTGGTGGTTTTGTTTGTTTGTTTGTTTTGTTTTGTTTTTGATTTTTTCTTTTGATATCTCGGGAAACACTGGTGCAATTGGAGAGCTCATGTCTGAAAGGCAATGTTCTAGCTCATCTTCTTGTGGACCTGGACAATGGGAAGTTTAGCCTGGTGAAGTACGGGAGTTTTGAAGTTGGGAGAATCTACTCCATTGCTACTTTGCTGCTTTTCTTCCACATTCTCCTGGCTACCTTCCTTTAAACCTTCAGGTCCTGAATAAAACACACACTAGAACCCCATTTGCTGAGGCCACCAGAAAGACAAATGAAACAGTGAGTGTAAACAGTTGGCAAAGAGGCCGGAGATGGAGCTCAAGGGAACAGCACGCCCTTAGGATGCATGATTCCCTGGCTTCAATCACAATAACTAATTAAGCACAGTGCCCAGTATATCTCAACAGCTCAATAGAGGTTTGTAGAGGAACTGTTTTTTTCAGAGAATATATTTCCCCTCATGGCTGTCTCAAGCCCATTTTCCTACCCAGCTAAAAAGCTGGGACGACTCATGACGACTCATCTTTTCTCTCCCTTCGCACAATATTTCTAAGTCTTTAGGTGGCAGGTACGCACACAGGATGGTACACGTGTCCTGAAGGCTTATAACGTTAATCTCCTTCATTTATTTGGTTGAATCAGTCCTGAGGGAAGATGACTAAAAAGAGAGCCTTGAAAACCAGCACAGTTATGAAATCATTTACAGCCCGGAGGATCTGAGAAAATCTTGTTCTTCACCACAAAGTGACAGCTTCTGGTTAGAAAGAAAAGAACGGAAACGCTCCAGTGGTTCTGAACATGGAAGACCACCTAAGTTGACAGCCAAGCAGGATCTCTTGGCATGGAAAGTATGTAATTTTGCGGAGGCCCAGAGCTTCCTGAGTGTACTAGACATTTCTCTGAGCTGGCCCTTCTCTGCCAGAACCAGAGGGTTGAAAGGAAACACAGAGGGGAGCTAACCTAAGAGGAGGCAAGGCAAACAACCAAACCCTGCTTTTTTCCCTGTGCTGAACTCTGCCACAAGGATTCCAGCCACCGGCGAACCAGGAACCTGGGCGAACCTGGTGTTTTCACCCATTTGTGTGTGCTAAGAAAAGATAAACAATTCAGAAGTAACTCTTGACTTCATTAAGCTTTGAGTCCAGCAAGTCAGGGCTGCAGATGCAAAACACTCAAGGCATAGAGGGGAAAACGTGCATCCTCAGAGGATCCCTAATATAACAGAGGGGACAATGGCGACCGTGGTGAAGCAGGGACAAGAACTACACAGTCCAAGCTGCAGTCATACTATAATGATAAAAAAGCTACTATTACCAAATTTCAGACTTACTCAAAAGAAATTGAAAATCTCAAATCTTACATATTACGTGTTCTGGTATGAAAGGAGATAATTAAAACTTTGACACATCAGAATAGTCAGTGGGCCAAACAAAGTACATCTATGACCAAATACAACTAAAGGTTTTGTTTGCTACCTGCCAGCTCTGGTCTGTTTACCAGTGCCAGACACAAAACTGAGCAGTTTGAAGGAGCTCAAATAAATTATCTAATGATGCATAAGAGCACGAATAAATGAATGCACGGACACAGCATTGTTGCTATCCGCACAGGATGTGGAAAACATCAGACCAAAGCGTTCTCCTAAGATGGGTGTCTAGAGTAGAGGAGCATCCCTGAGTAAAAGGATCCTCACACAGTTCAGAAGAAAGCTTTACCTCTGCAAGTCTTGGTGGAGATGTCAAGGTAGTACTGGGGGGCACAGCTCTCATACTGGCATTCCCCAAAGAGCAGGACCTTGCTTGGATCTCGGCAGGAGGTGCAGCTGCCCTGCGAATCACAGCTTCTGCAATGCGTGTTGCATGCTGGGTGGAGAAGAAAAGGAGATGACCAGATGATTAAACCACAAACACAGAGGCACTGAGCAAAGTCAGGCAGATGCTGCACTGGAACAAAGCCCCGCTCCAACTTGCCCTTTCTGTGGGCAACAGACATAGAAAAATATTAGTTTTATTTTCCAAAATAGAAGAAGGTAATCCGTTTTCCCAATGATGAATATAAATCCAAGGGCAAGAACCCCACATCCAAATTGTTCTGTGATTTCAGCAACAGAATTCATACTGCCTCTAAGAGGAATGGCTTTATTTGAACATTACTTAGAAATCAACCCCTGTCATTTATGATATAGACACATATTATCCTTAGGTGACAGCTTTATTGTGGAGATTGTGAAATGCTATATTTTAAGACATTGGACTTAGATGTGGCCTGGTTTATTGGCTTACCCAGTTGTAATTCTTAGTAGCCAGGCATGTAATTGAGGCATTCTGGGGAGATGCCCCCAACAGGTCTGATTTCATCTCTCCAGTGTAATAGTGATCATTGCTCCTTCTACTCTTGGGAACCTTGGAGTCTATCCTGACTCTTTTTTTCTTTCACCCAGATATAGTTGTTGACTGAACTGTAGATGTTCAACCTCTCCAACAAAACACTAGAAACTTTATGCTTTTATCATGTCCACAATTGGAAACAAACCAAGGCTATTATCCCCCCTTATGGGGTACTCTCATACAGTGGCACTCACACACTCTCTAAATATGTGACCCAACTCCGGTCTGAGAAGTGCCTTTGCTTTAACAGGTCACTGGCTCCAGCTCTGTCTAGGAGGGAAATGTGTTCCTCACAAACTCCGGAAGACAAATACATGAATGAGTGAGGAGGGGGAGCTTACTCTTTATTTCTCCATACAGAAATTCTACAGCCAGTCAGAAAGAGCACCCCAAGCCATCCTCCCAACAGCAGAACTGGCTTCCTTCCCTCACCTGGCCCTGCTTTGGGTACAAGGCTGGCTTAGGTACCCCTGAAGCTCTTCTCCAACTCCAAAGCCCCAGGAGTCAAGTGCCGAGCAGTTTACTTCTCAAAGTTCCTAACTCATCTGGCTCCTCTTAAATTCCAGCGCTAACAGAGCACACTTGCTAAATACTTCTGAAACAGAACCAAGTTCCACAGTCCTGACTTTCTTTAGTAACATATTTATCGATGCTTCCCACAGTACAATTCCTCACAAGGCCTATTACCGCACAGTTTCTAAAACTGGTACTCTATGCTGGACCTGGTGGCACATACCTCCCAGCACTAGGGAGGCAGAGGCAGGCGGATCACTGTGAGTTCGAGCCCAGCCTGGTCTACAAAGTGAGTCTCTGACAGCCAAGGCTACACAGAGAAACCCTGTCTTGAAAAACAAAATAAAACAAAAAAAAATAAAATAAAATAAAATAAAAAATAAAACTGGTACTCTATAATTGTCTATGTCGATGAGCACTACAAAGGGGCCTTGATGATGCTTTTTTGTGTGTGTCACGTGATAGGAATTCAGCTCCATTTAGGGGCTTATTTTAGTCAGTTATAGAAAGGAATGAGACTTAAAGATGAGAGTTAAGAGAGTCTTAATTCAATGGAAACACTCCAAGCAATTCTGTTTACACAGGAGGACAGCAGTTCGTGCAGGGGCCACCCTGCAGCAAGGCAAGGGCTTTCCCAAGGAGAAGTATTGCAATGCAGTGTGCTTCTGTCACCATTCTTCCTAGAAGGGGTTCTGTTTAGTTCTTTTGGATTTCTCTTTCTGTGATTCTGAGGCTGCAAAGAGCCTCATAAATCTAAGTCGCTTTTTTTTTTTTTTTTTTTCCCCAGCAAACACTCTTGCTCTTGAATAGAAACGCTAGATCCATTCCTGCCTTTGCTGCACTATAGACTGTGCCTGTGCTGGAGGACGGCTGATGTATATCATGCTGAGTTTTTGTATCAGATGTGAGGATCTTCCCATTGGTTCAAAAGAAGTTTCTTTCTCCAGAACTTCAATGGGTGATGCAAAATCTGGGTTTTATATACCTTCCTCCCAAATGCAAACGCTCACACCTAATTCACTGACCTAGCCGTGACACCATTCTTCCTGTCTGTATCTACAGAAGCATCTTTTGTTGGACGCTTAGCGTTTCATTCTGGATGGGCTTGATAGCCGTAACTACTCCATGGTGAAAGAAACCGCGCTCTCTGCTCGGTCTGTGCTAAGTGCCACAGTATGAGGATGTAGCTACGGTGACATCCCCCACCGCAGTTTGAAACAGACGTGACTTCCATAGGCTTATGTGCTTGGATGTTTGGTAGCCAGCTTGCAGTTGCTGGCGAAGCTTGTGGAACCTTTAGCGGTGGAGCCTCACTGGAGGAAGTGGATCTCTGAGGGTGGCCCTTGATGCTTCTTTACAGCCCAGCCCCACTTCCTGTTCATTCTCTGCTTCCTGGCTGTGGATGCAAAGCACACCAGCCAGCCTTCTGTTTCTGCCACAACTGGGATGTTTGCTACTAGTCTTCTCCCTCATGGCGGACTGTGTCCCTCTGGAATTACAAGCCTAAATAAACCCTTCCTCCCTTATGCTGCTTTTGTCAAGGTGTTTTTAACCCCAGCAACAACAAACTAAGATATTCCCCCTCTATAGAAAGACACTAAAGTCAAAGGTGAACTGACTTGCTTACGGCTATAATGCTGGTAAGTGACAATAGCATTTAAACTTCTAGAGTCATCCCAACTCTACAAGCTCCCCAAAACTATTAGTCTATAAAGCCATCAACATGAGAATTACAACAATATAAAATGGAAATATCACCACTATATTTGTTCACTGTGGTTTTCAAAGATATGACTAATACTTAAGGGTTTATTTATATTGGTTTTATTTATACAGTGCTTTCCTATATCTATGTATAAACACTGTATGTGTACAGTGCCTGTGGAGGGCCAAACTGGCCATCTAATCTCCCGGAAATGAAGTAAGAGATGGTTGTAAGCCACCATGTGTGGGTTAGGAGCCCAACCTGGGTGCTCAGCAAGAGCAACAGGTGTTCGTTGCTGCAGAGCCAGCTCTCTAGCCTCGGTATGACAGTTTACTGAGTGACTTTTAGTGATTTAAAACAACACAAGCAGCTTTAGCCTTCATCTGTCGGGGGTGTCCCAACTGTTTTCCAGACCATTCCTTCCTCTCATTTATCCAAGCTCTGTATGTCTGATTCAGTATAATTAATTGTAACCATATGTATTTGAGATGACATCTATACATGTAATTCTTGTACAAGAAAAAATTACTAGCATTGTGGGAAGAAGCGGAACCTAGCATGCTGACAGTGTCAGGAGATAAACGTAGAAGGTAAATTAAATCCACAGGGGTGCTTAGACCACTGAGTGAACAGCATCACGGATCCTTTCTCGGCCCAGGATCAAAGGACTGGGTTGTTGAGATAACTATAAAGATGAAATCGATTAACCCTTTGACTTTGGATCGGGTAACTGAAATGGAGGAGTTAAGTGACTCACCTAAGCTCACACAGCTGCTACTGAGGAAGGCAAGTGCCTTCCACTGGGCTGCCATCTAAGCCACAGTCTGCTAATGGTACCCCGATGGCCTGTGCAGAACAGTGTTCTTTATCACAGAAAAGAAAGGCTACTGGAGGTGAAGGTAGAAGCAAGAACTTTACATTTCTTCCAAAGGCCCAGAGAGCCAGGAGAGGAGACAGTGCGTTACACTTACGCTGGCAAGCTTGGTTCTCATCCAGGTAATGCCCAGGGAAGCAGGTGGTGCTGCAGGTACCAGTGTGGGTCAGAACCAGACCAGCATCACACGTGGAGCAGGAGAAAGGTCCTCCACTCTGGCAGCTTCTACAGGAGGAATGGCATCCTACAGCAGGGAAAGAGACACAAGTAAAAACTACGAAGCCAGATGTTCTCCTTATGGTGCTTAGGGTTGCCACCCGGCCGTGCTCTAGACTCACCCAGGAGTCAGACCTCTGGGTGTGTTTGTGGCAGAGCTAGATCAGGTTAACTGAGGCCAGACGATGTGCCCTAACTGTAGGCAGTGCCTGCACATGAGCCAGGGCCCTGGAATGACGGCAGAGAAGAATGCAAGCTGAGCACCAGTACCCATTGGTCTATGCTTGCCCACCGGGACATAGCGGAACCAGCTGTCTCAAGCTCGGGCCACCTTGACATTCCTGCCATGAAGGGCTGGACCTTCCAACTGAAGGACAAAATAAACTCTGCCTTCCTTAACTTGCTTTCTCCAAGTGTTCTGTCACAGAGCGAGAAAGCGACTAAGGCGACTCCCAAAGCAACGTGTGGAAATGAAGACTCCAAACAGGGCACCGGGCCAGGCTGTAGCCCTGCTGGATGCTTCTAGCCTCCTCTCTCTCTGAGATGCCAGTGATTCTATGATGTCAAAAGAACTTAGCCCCACCAGCAACCACCCAAGGCAAGCACTTACTCACTTTTACACATGCCCTTTTCTGTGTAGTATCCAGGAGGGCAATCTGGAACACAGTGATCCCCAAGCAGCAGGTGGCGGGCATGCTGGCACTTCAGGCAGACACTACCAGTGTCATGAAGATTGGCCACACAGTGCTGGCACAGAGGATGGCAGTCTGGAGGGGGAAGAAGAGAAACAAGCACCAATGATGCTCATGAGCCAAAGTCTAATCGGTACAACACAGGGTAGAGCAGAGGGGTTCCGTTACCACAGCTGCAGTCCAGCCATCCGGAGAGGAGCCCAGAGGCGGCAGCACCCTAGTAAAGTAGAAGCTGGGGACGTGGACAAATCATGGGCTTGAGGTTTTTTAGTAAATGGCTGTAGTAAATGCTCGGCTCAGCAACAGCAATTGAGTTTTCATTTCTTTCCAATTGCACGACCTTCCAGTACTTGGGCTTTGTGTGACAGAAACTTGACGTGGTAAAGAGAACCATCGGACCAACAGGAATGGCAAGACCAGTACGTGTAACTTCTCCCTCAGGAGCAAGAGCCCTCGAGGCCTGTGTGCCCCCATTACAGCGCAGGCTCAAGCACCTGCCACAGGACTCCTCTGTGTGCGCTCAAGAGCCAGGGCTCCCCAGTCCGCCTTTGGAATGGGGAGGAGCGTGAAGTCAGTAGGTAATTGGATCGAGTTGCTTGCACCTTTTAGACTTTAACTGAAGATAAAGTTATAACAAAGGGCTGTGAGTGGGGGAAAAAATCATTTTCATGACCTGATAGATGGTTCTCAACAGCTCTGTCATACCAGCTGTGATTAAAGCCATAAAACAAATTCTCTCATGCAGCACGCAACCCTCTTGTTCTCACTCATATGGTAGTCATCCTTTAATAAAGAGCTTGATTGGGTTCAGCTTCCATTGTGGGCTAACACTTCCCCCGCTCTGCCTTCAAGTGGTAATTACCCTCGAAGCCTCATTCACCAGCCTTCATCTCCACGGCCCAGGAAACTCAGGGATCCCGAGTCACCCACCAAAATGAACAGTTGAGGTGTGTGACAGGGAGGAAGGAGGTTGGGTTTAGGGCCTTTCCATGACTCTGAGCACCTGTAGGCACCTGTTCCTACCTTACCAGGGCTCAGATGTCTGTTTCGTCTCTTGTCATTATAGGTCAAGACAGTGATCTGGGACACATTTGCTCTTAAAAAAATAAAGAAAGAAAGAAAAAGAAAGGGGAAAAAAAGCCCATGTCATCTACATAGATTAAATTCATAATCTCTGATAAAACAGATCTGGTCCCTGCACCTTTGGAGACACGTTAGGTGTGGCTTTAACTGTTGACCGACTGCAAATAGTCTCAGGACAGGAAGTGCATCTCATTCCATCAGCAAGAGACCAAAGTCCTAGAAACCCACTACGGCCACCACTCCGGAAGTTAAGTCAATGAACGCTGGGTCTTCTACCATCACACAAACCAAGGACTCTGACCTTTCTCGAACTTGGGAGTTTCAAATAGCAGGCAGCCTTCTGCCAATATTAGAAACAACACATGATGTCTATGAGCCAAACGTATCCTTATTACAGCTCTTCAGTGCACCATGAAGGAAATGGTGAGTGCACTACGGGAAATATGAGAAGGAGGGTGTTCCGTGAACCCCATTGCTGAGAACGACTTGCAGAATGCCGGGCACTTTGTTCTTACCCTTTGCCTCCCTCACGCAGATGCGTAACCTTAGAGCTGTGTCTAAAGAAGTGGAAATGCTCCAGAAAATAGAGGAGATGCAGGAAATGTTCCGCAAGGAGAGAAGGCCAGCAGGCGTTCACTCCTCAACAAAGGCCTCGTTGGCTAGGATGCCATGAGCTCACCCTCCTTGAGGCAAGCGTGCACAGAGTGCCCCAGGTTTGTGCATGCATGGACAAGATTGGCAGGGGTTCACTTGGGAGAATAGCTGCAGCTGACTGAAGTGTTCTCAACCAGAGACACGGAGGAGAATGAGCATCATCGTGACACTTTGAGGAGGAAGTAGGCAGAGCTCTGGAGAAGCCTGAGCATGTAATGGCTAGGTATTTATGTATTTCTCTGATGCTGGGGATCTCGGTGAGCTGTATGCCTGAAGAAAAACAAAACTGTGTATCTGTTATATCATCCAGCTGGGGCTGGGCTATGAACAGTCCTTTCTGCTTTTTCAGCAGCCTCCCTGAAACCCTCTCTACTCTTTCCAAGAAACTACAAAACTATGCCCACCAAGCATTCTGGCCGACGTCACTTAGCTCCCACACATCATGCCCTCTACTTGCTTCTTTCATCTGTGAACATCCATCTTTACTCATTTTTATCTCATTTTCCACCTCATGGGATCCTTCACTGACATAATGGATCCTGTCTGTTGTCAGCATTCTCCCCAACCCCTTTAAGTCTATCCTTGGCCCAACTCCTACACACACACACACACACACACACACACACACACACACACACACACACACACACACACACACTACCTCCAGCTCTCAGGGGGTTTCTGTACAAACATCTTGGTTCCCTGTTTTTCCCTACTGCCTTTTCCTGTTCCAGCCTCGGTTGTAAAATGGCCCCCCACAGGCTCATGTATTTGAAAACTCAGTTGAGTGAGGCCACTTTGGAAGGTTGTAGAACCTTCAGGAAGGAGGGCCTATCTAGAGGAAGTGGTTTCTTGGGTTTGGGGGGAGTAGGCCCTGAGGTTACAGTCTAGTCTGGCTTCTAGCCTCATTTTATCTGCCTGCTGGTTACCCTAATGTGAACAAGCTGCTACCCTCTCCTACTACCTATTATGGTGGTGTTTCCTCCACCATAATGAATGGTATCCCTTAGAACTGCAAGCCAAAATAAAAGCCTTCTTTCCTTGACTTGCTCCTTTGTCAGAGATGTAGTCAGAGGGGGGAAAAAAAACTAACACATCACCTGCTTCCTTCCTTTCCTCGATGTATTCTGTTTCAGCCTCCAGAACTATTTGTCTTGAAAGGGTCTCTGGAGGACTCTAAATGACAAGATTGACTGGCTTCCTTCTTGTCCTTTGAGAAATCCCGCACGTGCAACCCTTGGGACCAGCCTTACTCCTTGAAGCAGCGCCTCTCCTCCAAGCACAGTTCATCCCGCTGCTTACGTTGGCTGGTTCCCCCTGCTATGCCTCCAACTGACAGGTGCCCTTAGGAAGTCATCATAATCCTTGTGACCGCTAACCTTGACTGTCAACTTGAGACCGAGAGCCATGTCTCTGGAATTGTCTAGGGCAATGGTCCTCAACCTTCCTGATGCTAAGACCCTTTAATACAGCTCCTCATACTGTGGTGACCCCCCAGCCATAAAATTATTTCGTTGCTCCTTCGTAACTGTAATTTTTCTACTGTTATGAAGTGTAATGTTAATATCTGTGCTTTCCAATGCTTTTTGGGCGATCCCTGTGAAAGGGTCATTCAACCCTCCCAAAGGGGTTACAAGCCTGAAGTTGAGAACTGCTGCCTAGGGGTTGTTTCTAGAAAGGTTTAAATGCAGAGGGAAGACTCGTCCTGAATGTGGTGGCACCATGCCCATGAGCTGAACTAAAAGGGGTAAGCTAGCTGCACGCCAGCACTCATAGGCCCGTCTCCTGCTTACAGACAGAATGCTGTCTGATAACTCAGATTTGCTGCCAGATCTTCCCCCACAGAGCTTTCCTTTACCATGCCTTTCTCGGCTACGAGGTCAGTATTGTGATAAGGTACAGGCCAAAACAAATCTTTCCTCTCTTAGTTTGCTTCTTTCGTGCATTTGATTACAGCAAAGTGGAAAGTAACTGATACAGCCTTCAATAACTTCAAGCCCCCAACCAAGTCTGCGGAAGCCTCAAACCAAACATGGCTGGCTTTGTGCTTACAGATACCAGAAGCCAGTGGAAAGGGCTCCAGAGTGCTGGCTGCAATCACTCAGGGCCACTGCGTCCTTCCATAGCTCCCTGTTAAAGCCATCATAAGAAGGCATCCATCAATTCATGACATATCACATGGCATGATAGTGTGACTATCCAGAGGCAAAGAAGAAATCAATAAATGACATCTGAAAATATAAAAGTCAACCATGAGTTGCCCAGAGTGGCACATTCATCCAAGTTAGATCACAGCTCTGCCTACACAGGAGATTATAACTACTGTCGTTTGAAAAGTTGCACTTTCTGACTCTTTTTGTTCACTGCCTTTATTTATTCTATTGTTCAAGGAGCCCATCGAATACGCGATCCTATGAATAAATTCATTTCCAAACCCCATCTGAGGGACTTCCTGTATTAGGCCCTTCATCCAAGCCTCCCTTCCCACTCTTGTCATACCCTGGCCCCAACAAAACACCACTTAAATACATATGCGGTGGAACCCTGCTGTGAATCACAGTCGGTTGACTGATTTTTATTAAACCAAGGGAAAAAAAAATAATAATAAATTTCTAAAATCTAGGAAATAGCGTCCCTCCCCCTGGCCCCCAGAAACTTGAAGTCAAAATCTTTTTTGGAAAGAATTCCTTGGGAGATCTCAGAATGACTGATGATACAGCAAGGAAGCCAGTAACCAGAGCAACAAGAGCCCAAGGATCGATAGGAATTGTTGTGACTTACATTCAGAGACCTATAGTCCCCTAGGGCAGACACAGAGCTCAGGATGGCAGGCTACAAGTGGCCAGTCCCACTGGGTACCACCTGCAAGCTGGCTTAAGGCTGTCCATAGAAGAGAGGCTCAACAGTGCTCTAAAGGGATTCGAGGATTTTATTTCTCTGACAGGAAAGCAGTTTGTGGAATAAGATATTAAAAAAAATAGTTTTTCAAAATATAATAAAAAAACATACCACCTTAGGAATGCCTCTCAGACTTCATTGCTACGAATGTTGACATTTTATTTTCTTCTGTGCTTTTTCTGCAGAGCCTTTCGTGTGTAGATTTTTTTTTTACACAGATGAGATTATATGAAATGTAGACACACAGCACTTCCCGCTCAGCCCCGTCATCATTTCCACATGCCATTAGAGGCGTTTTGTCAACACTGTTTTTTAAGGACTACATAATATCACAGCTTTAAGTCAACTAACAAACAGAAATGGCCATTTTTATTGTGGAGTGGACATTTGTGCCCACTTTTCTACTTAAGGCTATAATACAAAGCTTCGGGCATAAATCTTTATCTGCACTTCTGATGATTTTTAAAGGGTAACATGAGAAAGTACAACTAATAATATGGTTAGAGCTTGTATTTGTGGCCTCAGTACATGCATTAGGTGTTGTCTCAACTGCCACAGTGCAAATCTCTCCTGTCTCATCATCCTGCTCTGTTCCCTTGAAAGTGAGAAAACTGAGATGAAAGCATTTAATTCCAGGGTTCACACATGCCCAACCCAGATGAACATACACCTTTACCATGGCAGGCGCAAAAAACAATGCACAATTCTTAGTAGACATCACAAAGTTCTTTCTAGAAAGCTTATGCCACTTTGTGTTTCTAAGAGACAGTTGAGTCTCTTTTGGTCGTAACTTTGCCAGCACTACAAATATGTGAATGTATAATATGTGTGTGTATTTAAGATATATATCTTAATATACCTGAACTCACACAGACAGACAGACAGACAGACAGACAGACAGACACACACACACACACACACACACACAACCCTGGTTAGGCAGGCTGGTAAAAAAAAAAAAAAAAAAACTTGTCTTACCATATTTTGCCTTATTTTATACTTGTAGATGAAGTTAAACATTTGAAAAAAATAATTTTCAAAGAACAAAAACATATAAGTGGCTACAGTATCCAGCACAGTGGGTTACACGACTTTGCGTATATGATTATGGCCAAGGAGCCAATGTGTACAAGGAAACAATAATGTGTAACATTTACCCACCTGTTCTTTCCTTACTGTTTGCAGCCACCCCCGCTGAATAGGCGGCATGATGTCACAGCTCTCCCTGGGAACTCAGCAAAATCTCACTGTCAAAGATACCCAATTTGTAAGCCCAAGGCATAGGTGAAAAATAAAATATGAGGGAAAAAGACCATCAACCAAGTCACAAATGTGCATTAGGATGAACAAACCCTGGCCACCCTCCATCAGTACAATCCGTATCCTTGCCATTTTCCTACCCCAGCCTAGAGAAGCATCCTACTCTGGAGTAGCAGGACCAATCACTTTGTAGCACATTCTCCTCCCAGGGAACAAGTAAGAGGCTGAGCAGAAGTGGGTCCAGCCTCTTGCCTTAAGGAGGGCTGTCTAAAGTGTGTTCTGTGAGATGGGGTGATGGAGATGACAGACTGAGAAACAGGAGAAGATACAGTGGGTATAGAGTGATAATAATGACAGAAGATACACAAGGCTATAGGATAAGTATTGGGGGCCTTGGCCCTAAGTAACAGGAGCCAAATTAGCTCAAAGATAAGGACATTTTCAGGAAAGGGGCAGGGAGAGAAAGCCACATTACTTACAAAGACAAGAGAACTGAATAAGGGTGAGAGGGGATGGAAAAGGATTCAAGAAGAGGGAACACTGAGACCAATGGCAGTAGCTGAATAAAACAGGATGTCTCCAAGAAACAAATTTCTATATGGCTGGTCTGAATATGTGTACAAAGCTGGGAGTAGTGGTGCATGTTTGTAATCCCAGCATCAGGGAGTGGGGGCAAAAAAGATTACCACAAATTCAAGGCCAGCCTGAGTTATCCAGAGAGATCTTGTCTCAGAAAAAGAAAGCACACACAAAGAAGCCACCTGAAATATGGCTAGGCCAAGTTAGGAAGATCCTGGTAAATAAAAAAATAATAATAAAAGGGTTGGCATGTATGTGTAGGGTAGGGTGAGGGGGTGGCATCAGTCTCTTTACTGAGGTATCTTTTTATTTACTACTTATTGAAAAATTGTTTCATACAAAGTGGTAATGGAATAACACCTCAGAACCACAGCAGAAAACCGTCACCTCAAATTCTGACATCCTGTGGCTCCCAATGTGAAACCTTTGCTGAGAGAGAGTGGGGTCCCTACTGATCTGTTCCTAGCCCCCTCAAATTCTTCTTTGTCCACTATGCAGAATGCCTCTTTCTGTTGATAATATTTTACAGCAGGGTCAGGTGTATGTTTTATTAAGCATGCTTAAAATACTCAACACGGGCTGGAAAGATGGCTCAGTTGTTAAGAGGATGGGCTGATCTTCCAGAAGTTTGTGAGTCAATTCCCCCCAATCACATGGCAGTTTACAACCACCTATAATGGGATCTGATGCTGTTTTTTGGTGTGCAGACACAAATGCAGACAAAGTCCTATAATACATAAGTAAATCTTAAAAGAATTACTCAACACAAACACATGGAAACTCATGACAGAGAGTTGCGGTGTTGCAGTATGACTTGAGAAAGAAGAACATGTCTGATATATGACTCGACATGACCTTTTGAAAAATGTTAGCCCTTCACAGCCCCTTTAAAATGGATATCTAGCCCAATTTGGGTCAAGTCAATTGTTTGCAGCAGGTAATTCCTATGTAGTTTCTAGTTAAAAAAAAAAAAAGATTATTGAACAAAAATACTAGGAGGGTCAGTGTGATGGCTCAGTGGAAGAAGGTGCTTGCCACTAAGCCTGACAACGTGAGTTCAAGCCCTGAGACCTACATGTAGAAGGAGAGAACCGAGCCCTAGAAATTATTCTCTGACCTCAATATACATGTTGTGACACATATGCCCATGAATATATACACACATAAATAAATATGATATTTTTCAAGTTGTGGTCCAAGATGGCAAAGAGAAAGAGAAAGAGAAAGAGAGAAAGAAAGAAACAAAGAGCAGTTGTGACAAAAAGGGCCATGGTCACACACTACCAATGCATTGTATGAGTTGCACCCCTTGTATGCCTAAGAAAAAAGCTACTAAGATGTTTTTCATCCAGAATATTGTAGAGGCTTCTGACTCCCAGGACATTTCTGGGGAAAGTACCTTTGCTCAGCTGTTCATAGCAAGAACAGGGATTGAGCTGTTGAACAGGGAAAGACCAAAACTACCATATGATTTAGAGCTGCTTGTGTTGCCTGCTGTCGGCCATCAAAACTGTGTAAAGAGTTAGTTTCATAAGTACAGAAGAAAAGCCATCTGGGAAGATGAAAGTAAAACAGAAACTATGCTTTAAAATAAGTAAGTAAATGCAATAAAAATTTAACAATGGCAGGAAAGTGTGGAGAGTCTGGAGGTCCCTGAAAAGGCTATTGAAGAGTGTACCCCTAGTTTTCAAAAATCCACTTCACGATAGAAAGAAAAGGATGCAAGTTCGTTCTCTCCCTCTCCCTCCTCTCTCTCTCCCTCCCTCCCCCCTCTCTCATGTGTGTGTGCGCACGTGTGCTTTTATGTGTGATAAAGAAAGGGAGGGGGGAATTTACAACTGCTTTGTCAGTTACTATCTGAGCTAATGAAGAGAGAAATGTCCCCAGGGCCACCCAAATGTGTCTTTTATACAATCTGAACAAATTTAAAGGTGACAAGTGTCCTATCTCCAGGCCCTGCAGGAGATGACTGTGTGTCCCTGTGAACTGCTGTGACATTGCTCACTTCATGCAGTGCATTCCATACTGTCTAAGGACTGATCTGATTTGGAGGAAACAGCTGCCTCTCCTTGGTAGGTGGTAACTATCTGACACTAGTGATTCGGACTCTCACTGCCCACATACCATAGGAATACATCCAGCCAGAAACGATGTCCTTAAAATGGATGCGGTAGTGTCCTCAGCGAGGCAAACAAACCCCACAGTGAATTCTCCTGCAATGTTCCTCATCCCCCTTTCCAGTTGTGTTTGTGACATAGCTGAAGCAGTTGCTTGGGACACTCCAGAGGAGGCTTCAGTGGCTGCTGCTCCATCTTTGCTGGTACTGAAGTAACCAAAATAGGGATCAGAATCTCCAGCCCACCAAGCTGACAGCCTTGCTGAGGATTACCATCTACCCTAAAGCCCCGTTTCTGCAGGACGGCACCCACAGCTCATCTTCCTGCTTACAATCAAGAGACAGGAGGTTGACCTCGAATATACCCAAACGATGTGTGCATGCATGGATTGCTTAAACAGCGCCTGTTGCTGGGAAGCTGCCTTTCGAAGTCCTCCGACTACCACTCAGTAAGTAAATTCTTCTTTGTCACCATTGCAATTACAGTGCAGGGTCTTTAAGTATAACATCCATTAAGAGTGACAAGGAGGAAAGTGAGACTCGAAATACATTTATGCTCAGCCTGCTTCAGATCACTGGTGTATAATGAGCACGTGTGTGGTGGGGAGCAGGCAGATGGGATTCCAGTTGTTTGTGTATGTGCCACCTTGTTAATAAACACTGAATTCACACTCTGAGCAAGCAAATTAATGAACACATTACAGGGAAGTCGGGAGAAAGAGAACGAGCGCCAGATAAAAATAAATACATTTCTTGTTTTAAGCACTAGAAGATTCTATTTGTTTTCTAAATAGACACAGCATGCAGACATGCTCAAAATTTAAACAAATCAAAAATTAATATCTGAACTCAGCAGCTGCAACATACTCTAATACGTGGCCCTGCAGCTGCGAGGAAATTGCATGTGGTCATCGCTGTGTGATGCTTGCTCCACATCAGAGGCTCGGCTCCGAGGATAAGCAAGGATTACCCATGATCATGATGGATGGCGGCACACACTGGTGAAATGACTTATTTCTCATCTTTGGAACAAAGACAATAAAGCTTGAAGATGTTCAAGTTAACGGGTGCTATTAAAGCAATGGTCTGAATGTTGATTTCATGGGGCAGTGACTCTTTAGCTGATAAATAATGATCTATAAAGACAAATGTAGACATACAGGGAGATTTTAAAAATAATATTCTGCCAGTTGATTAGGTCCTTAATGCAACTACATTAAGTGCATTTGGAAGTAGTTAAAATAATCAACCGTTCTCCGCCAGGTGAAAGAGATGATGTCATGCAAAAACTACAGGCTTTTTATAAGTGTAGGATTCAGTTCTATGAAGCTGGTTAAGCGCCTGTGGCTGGGAGGGTCATGCACCATAGCGGAGAGCCTACGAGGACTTATTTTGCTAAATGGTCTTGTTCAACTGCCTTCGGAGTAGCCATGTTGAAGCCAGAGATTAGTGCTATGCCAGATCAGAGATGCTTCTTACTGTAGAGAGTGGTGGTAAATGCAGAAATGCATGCCTGAAAGTGCCGAGACGACGTGACGGTGGAACAGCTATCTAACCCCTTTCCACACACCCTGAACGTCGTGGAAGGGGGAGTGGAAAGACTGTAAGAGCCAGAGGATGGAAAGGTGCGTGCAACAAAAGATGTCTTCTGGAAAAGGCTGTAGCTGTGTTCCTGAAGGCCTGGCAGCTGTGGCTACCTGCACAAGACTGGCCCCTCAAAAGTTTATCATGCATGTGGGGCGCCTGAGTCCTTACCCCTTCTTGGAGGACTACTGGCACTTAACGGTTGTTGGGGGAGCTGGTGTCATTTCTTCCGTGATGTAGCCACTGATAGATGTTTATGCTCTACTAAATAACCTCCCACCCATGCTGGGGGAAAGAATGCTAATTAAACTCAGTGAGCCACACATTAGAAAACAGACATGAAAGTAAGAGGGGACTTGAGAAGGGGGTTCCAGCAGGAAAAGGAGACTGGGAGCGGAGATGGGAGCGGGATGTGTATAAATGACAGAAACTCATTGTACAAATGTATGAAAAACAAAACAAAGAGCATAGGATTTGAATCTGGTTCGATTGTTAAGAGCTGATGTAGATCAATTTGTGAAATAAGCACAAAGGAAATAGGAATATATATGAATGGCAGAAGAGAAAAAAAAAATCAACCTATTCCTTTCCCTTTTTATTATTACTCTGGGCTCAGACCTCCCAAAAGTGCTTAAAAGTCATGTCCCTTTTTTCCCTTAGAGAGTCTAAATTAGTACAAAAGCCATAAAACAAACAAAGCAAAACCAACAGACCAAACAGGCAAATAAAACTTCTTTACCCAGTGCCTTTGGCGGTAGCTTTAGTCTTAAAGCAGCCAAACAAACCTCTCCACAACAGATGGACCTTAAGTCGACAGGACAGTGGTTTCTGCCCAGTGCTGATAAACTCACTATCAAGAAAGCTGCTACAATGGCCAAGGGAACAAAGTGAGACTGGGGCAGTTGTGTACAGTGACTGGCAGTGTCAAAGGTCTCAGTTTAGGGGGCAGTTCCCACTGCAGACAGGTGACATGAGTGCCGCCTGTGTTCATCTATCTTGGCACCTTGCATCCAACTTGTCTGGCACTTGATTTAGCTTCAAACTGAGAATGACTTCAGTTGGTACGAATGGAAAGTTATCTGGCTAGGAGGCCACCAGGAAGGCGCTACAGGAAGCAGAGCAGGAGTGGGGCTTTCCCCGGAGACACTCATGACAGGATAATGGGAAAGCCATAGGCACCTCTAATCAAATGCCTGCCAATTTTAAAAAAGCCTATGGCCTATGACTTAGGCAAGAAATAAGTAGGACGCCTGGCAGGCAGAAGGGATTCTGGGATAGAGCCAGGAGGCAAAATGTGAAGAGAACAGACACATGGTACCTGAGTTCAGGTAGCCAGCCACACGGCAAAATGGAGATTAATATAATGGGTTATTCTAAGTTGTGAGCTAGTCAGAGAAGATCCTAGGGACACACAACTCGGGTGCTTAGCTGATGCCTGAAAATGACGCCCACTGAAGACACCCATGTCAAGGAGAGAATGCACAACAGATTGCACGCACAGAGGAGTGGATCACAATGGAATGGAGAGAGAAGCATGGGTAAGAATGGAGTCTCAACATCCAAACAGGGATCAAAGGGGAGCACGGGCCTAGAAACCAGGATGTGGACATTGATGCGGAAGACAATGGGAGCCATCACAGCGTTTTGGTCTTTGACTATTTTATAAGCCAAAGCTGAGCTTCAAAGACTGACGCCATCTTGGGAAGGAATGAAGAGCTACTGTAAGGGAGGTATGAGGCTACCCTGGGGGAGGAGTAAGCTTGGGTTGGTATAATAGGAAGAGAGAAAAGGAAACAAAGCCAAGGGACACCGCAAGCTAGACCGGGTTGGAAATGGGTGTCGCTCAGTGGATCTGAATTGTGCTGATTACAAAATGAATCACAGAGAGAAAAAACAAGAGTCCTGCGGAGAAAGAAAAATAGCTTGTGGGTGTGGCACGAAGCCTGGGTGTCCTTGGGGATTCTTTAGTCTGGAGTGGAGTGAGAGTCTGTGCACTTGGAACAGAATCCAAGAAGGAAAGAAACATAAAGAATGCGGTTAACTGGTCAGAATGCCCTAAAGGGCATCGTGGAGGGAGAGGAGGCTCAGGGGAGCTCAGAAGAGGCTGTGTGGAAGAGGAAGAGTCACTGGCTGGCTGGAGGAGTCAGCTCACGGAGGGATAGGTGGCTGAAAGCAAGTAAAAGAACGGAAATAGAGAATGCAGAGCCGTTTGAGAGAAACTATGAGCTTTGGTGGGTTTTGTTGGATGCTGTTATTCCTCCAAACCAAAGGAGAAAGTTGAGCTGTGACTAGGTGGCAATGCCAACTGAGGCTTGACTGGAGGAAGAGCTACAGAGGTGTGGGAGGATTATGTAGACCAAGTCTCAAGAACGTCAAAGAGAGGTAAATTAAGTGACTGCTAAGACGTGTTAAGGCCACACGGGGCCCTCAGAAGCAGATCTGCCTGGGTGCAAAGCCTGGCTGCCCTGGCTCCCAGCTTGAAACTGGGTGATCCCAGCTTCTTGGCTTGTGAAACGGAGGTATCACTAACCAGAGGCCCAGCTCTTTACAACCCCTGCTGTGACTGAAGTGAAGATCTGCATGGACAGTAAATCTACAAACGTTTTATGTAGCGGGCCCAATCAGAACCAACATTCATGCTGAAGATATGCTGGTTTAAGAGGAAGTCAGTACATTTGCTCACTGCAAGTCAGCCAAAGAGACTTTCAAGTGTGTGGGAAAATGAGGCAAGTGCAGTCATAGGATGAGATTGCCTTTAGTACTGAAGAGGTAACCACACCTAGATTTAGCGGCGTCCTGTAAACACAGATTGCACAAAAGCCCTGTCTGCATTTTGGGCCTGTCCTTCCTGGACATTAGCAACAGTGGCCTCAGTGAAAGCCTGTGATTGGCATTCTAAGGTCTTTCTGTCCCTATTACAGCCGGGTAGGGGACTGCTTAGGTCGAAAGTGAAGGTTGATTAGCAATACAAGCTCTTGTTCTTTCTTTCTTTCTTTAATTTGTAAGCCCTCAATGTAAGCATAGAGCATATTCTTCTTCTTTATAAAAAAAGACCAAAGAAAGGAAATGCCTTGAAGTGTTCAATCATCCCTCAGCAGACCCTGTGGTCTCTTGAATAAAAACACAAATGGAGGGAACAAGGAGGAGACAATCACAGAAAGTTCCAGAAAGAGATTGGATATACAATTCATAGTTCAAGCAATAGGAGATAGGGTGACATGATGAGAAATAAGAAAAGAAAGTGCATTACAAAAGAAGGAGATAAGGGAAATAAAGAAGCGGGTGTTAAAAAAAAATAGAAGGCACAAGGAAATTGAAAATATACAGAGATAGAAGAGCAGGACCAGATGAAATGAAGAGGAGGGCAAAGAAGATGAGATAAAAACAGAATATGGATCATACTAAGAAAAAAGCTCCTTGATCAAGTTACCATAGGGCAGGGAGGAATGGGACTCGAGCCTTGCAGCCCGAGTCGGTCATCTGCTTTACCCAGCATTTCTCAAGCACAAGCTATATGCTGGCCAAACAGACAGTGTACGGTGCTTTTATTTCCAAATTCATATAGTGGAATGTTCCAGTAATTACAACTCTGCAGTAAGGCTTTGTAGGTTAATCCAGTGAGAGGATAAAATGCTTAGAAAATTATAAATCCCAAAACATGCCATTATTACTACAGACAACAAAAGCATATTTAGTCATAGTTGTAGCCTTGCAAGTCATATTTAACCTGCTGGCTAAACTATCTCCTTTTCAACAGCTACCACAACAGGAAAATGGCCAACATCATTGAATGCCACTTAACCACGGGAAGCGACAATTATGCAAATCCTTCTAAGAGTGTCAACACATACAAGTTGACTCTGTAGGTCTTCTTGTGGTGCCCTTGACCCCTGTCGCTATCAATGATTCTCTGCTGTGCTTGCAAACAGGAACTAGCATAACTGTCTTCTTAGAGGCTTCAGCCAGCAGCTGATGGAAATGGATGCAGAGACCCACAGCCAAACAATAGACCAAGCTTGGGGAATCTTATGGAAGAGTGTTTTTCCTTACTATTTATTCAGTTTGCTAGGACACACTGTAGAGCAGCGTCTTCCGCAATGGAGATCTGGGCTCTTCTCATGTGGGCCTGTCTACACTATCACCAAAAACGTGGGCCCTACTTTCTGAAATGGAGAAAAACCACAGAAATGACTCAGAAATGGGTGAGAGGGCATTGCTCGTCTTAATGATTTGGAAGAAAAAAATATGAACAGCAGTATTCTTTAAAAAGGAAACGGTAACAAAGGTCCATCTGTTGGGGTGATTCTGCGGTCTAGTCATAGAAAAAAATAGACAGAAGGGAGGGAGGAAGGGAGGGAAGGACGAAGGAGGGGAAGGGAAAAGAGGGGAGGGGAGGGGAGGGGAGGGGAAGTAGACAGAGCCAGCTTAATAGTCTCGTTGTATTTCAGTAGGTGACAATGAATTACTTAAAATAATAATGCCAGCTATTAGCTGAACACTTCCCCAAGAGAATTCTGGAAGCCACTGGCAGCCTCTGTGAGACATTATACTGGGTGAAATGGGTGGGGGTAGATGGGGGTGTCTAGTCAGCTGTCTGGGGAGTGTCACCCAGCCCTTGTTATCATAGTGAAGTCTATCTGTAAGCCTCTAAAACTCCTGTAACAGTGAAAGTTGCTTAATTTTACCTAACCGAAACTCCCTGCCAAAGAATTTAAGAATCGCAGTTCATTTTCCAAATTTGTGGCTGAGTCTTTGCTACATTTAACAGCTATAGCTACCATTAGGGTTAAACTTTATGCAACATAAAAATGCTCAGACTAGTGTTTCCCTGATAGGTTTTCCATTTGTTTATGCTCTTAGGCAGAGCAGGGGATGTGAACCAGTATTTAAAACATCACAGCAGAAGCAAGGATCAAGTCTTGACTCCCTGGAGTTCCACCATCGCAACAAAGCAGCTACCCACCCTCAGCCACCCTACTCTCAGTATTCTCATCTTTTCCCCTAAGACCTGAGAAGTGAGCACAGCCATCCGACCCAGCGCTTGCAGGGCCCAGGGCATAGTTGTTTTTTTTATAATGCATCTGCACTTGGACATTTCCCCCTTAGGGCTTTATCTGAGCTTTCTTTTTAATTTCACCCTCTTCTGTGAACAGGAGAAAGCTTTTAGCTGAGAAAGACAAATACAGAAAGCACCTCAGGCTTTGGGAATTTTTGATAATGTAGAGATGTGCAGGGGGGGTGGGGGGGGGAACCTATGAAGAAAACGCTTGGCTTTCCATAGCACTTAGCTGTGTCTCTGACAGGCGGGCGCACTCCTGTTTCTCATCCCCTTCATCTGTCTTTGCTGAAAACCTTCAGCCCTGGCCTAAATCTTCCAACTATCTATTTGCTTTGACAGGCTTGGAGAGAAAACCCCCCATGTATGACATCTCCATATGTGAGAACACAGTGAAGTCACTGGACCTGTTCCCAGGATGTGTTTATTCTTGTCCGCGTGATAGATTAAGTGGAATTTTCTTTTTGAACAGCTAAGTGCAATTAAAAGGTCTTGGGTGATGATCGCGGGTGCAGCTTAGATAAAGAATTGATCCCATGAGTAAACCCTGGGCTCCTGGAAGATGCTCACATACCAGAGAAGAAAGAGAGAGTCTTTCTCTCTGAGGAACCCCGAGGACACTTCCAAGGACACTGCGTAGTATGGGTGTGTGTCAGCCTGTTTGGTCTGTCATCACACAGCTCCTCACCACCAGATGAGGGTCATCTGGAGCGTTTATAACACTTATTATGAACTAAAGCAACATTTCAATGTAAAAAATAAAGTTCTAGGGCTTTCTGTTCAGGATAACAGTAAGTAAGAAATGACCCGGTAGCTATTTACATATCCCTTCAGCCTTTCTGGGACAGTACCCCTGATGTCCAACTGTCACGCCAAGCCTAACTTGTCCACATGAAAGTGTCATCTTCACTGCCTCTTACATTTGTCCTTTGACTGGCCATGACCCGAAACTTGGATGCCCTGTGACTCTCCTGCTGCCCCACCACTATGACAAGAGAATGATGATTCCTGTTGCTCTGTTCAATTATACCACACGAAATTGCCCCTCTTGGAGCATTTTTGCTGGCAAATAGCACACAGCCATGGACCATTCTAATGTATCATTTACACCCACTGTGGCCAAGTCCCTTCCTCCCCTTCAGCCTTGGCTTAAAAGTGCATCTGGGTTCCTGTAATTGTCTCATACAGGCCTTTCTGCCCTCACCTCAACTTCTCCCAAGCCATTTTCTGTAATCTTTCTCTTCCCAGAAAGGTGACTCTGACACTTCCTGTTTAAAAAATTTCCAGGTCATGGTTGTAATTCCAGCCCTGGGTGGGGGTTGTGGGGGCGGGGGGGAGTTGAGGCAGAAAAACCATTATGATATCCAAGGCAGCCTAGGCTACAGAGTAAGACCCCTGTCCCCAGCCCCTCAAAGAAGATGATTGCAAGAGGGTAGACATCTCACAGCAAGGAGAGGCCTCAGGCCTCAAAGGAAACCTGTCCTGTGGGCACCTTCGTCTTGGGCTTGCTGTATCTTCCAGAGCAGTGGGAAAATCCATTCCTGCTGTTAAAGTCTCCCAGTCTCTGGTATTTTGCTATGGTAACCTTGGCAGACGAATGTACATCCATCACTAAGCTACATTTCTTAAGTCAAAGTAACACATCTTTATCTCTATCCCCAGAGCTGGCACAGGGCAAACCTGGCAAGGAACATGGGTTTACTAAACACTTGATGAACCAGCAAATAAAAGACTGTGTTACAGAGAGGTGGAAAGTATTTAGAAAGTCATACACTTAGTGACAAAGTAAACTACATTAACACATTTCTTCTGATGGCTCGATAGTTGAAATACATGTATACCAATCCCTATGCAACAAGTATTTCTGAGCAATGGGTGATGACTACGTCATCTGAAGCCAGGAACACACACAATTTCATGGACAGCCAGGCTTCTTCCCAGCCCATTTCCAAGAAGCCTGTTCTCCTGAGCCTGGGGTCGGGGCCTTCCAAAGTCACTGAGTCCAGTCCCACGATTCTCTGTTCTAATGGCTCCTTTGGCCTTAAAAATTAATGCAGCTCCTAAGCACCTAATTTACTATCATAGAGTGTCCTGAACTTTGGGGAGGACACAGCTCATTAACTATTAAAATGTTCCAATCTCCTTATATAAACATGTATTTATAAAAACGTATGTCATAGGATAAAGGTTTTAAGGTCCACATGCCAAACAGACTGGAATAGAAAATCTACCATGATAGGGATAGTACACACGCCCCCACCAGTATTGCCCCTAAGCCAGTCCCTCCCCACTGTAGGCAATCTCTCACAGCTTGTAGACTACACACAATACACGCTCAGACAAGCCACAGCTGTCCCCCAAACTCACAGCACTTAAGATCGAGCCTCAACGTTTGCCTACAACATCGCCTTCTCCACCTTCCGTTTCCAGTGTAAATTTCCCCACCTGTATACTTCAGCGGCAACCATGTTCTTCACTCACTGGACATATATGACCCCTGTTCTTTACTTTCCAGGTCTGGCTCCTGGTAGAACCGCAGGCCTTCTCTCCCTCTCTCTACCTCAAGGCCTGCTGATCAGCAGGAAGTAAGCTAGGTTTCACCTGCTCTGTGGAGCCTTTCCATGTCTTGTTCTTCCTCCCAGGCCCCACTGAACTCCGTATTTCGGCACATAAATCTGTTTGTACCATTTGTTAACTGTGTCCTTGGTTCATCCCCTTAAGTAGCCTGAAATGTCTCTGTGCCTCCTCATAATAGCAGCTAAGACACTTCTACTACCTGCTGTCAGTCTGGTTTGGGACCTCAAGGGTTCAGTCCCCAGGGTCACGATACAGGTTAAGTAGGTGGCAGAAGCTTCGGAAGCCTGTCTGGAGTTTATTGGGTCACTAGTGGCATGCTAAGGAGATTATAGGACTCCATCTCCCCTTTTGACTTCCCATGCTACAGCACAGGCTTTTCCACACATGTTTCATACATGTATATTTCTCTTATAATAAGACATAGCTGAGAGAAGTGGCCCTTATATACTGAGCTTTAAAGCTAGTGACAGGGCCTTGAGCCTTCAAACTTCTGAGCTTAAAGGAACCATTTCATTTCATAAGCTAGCTGCATCTGGTATTTTACTGTAGTTACACAAAGTTGACTGATACATAGTTTTCATGGTAACAGATTGCATACCTTAAAGTAATGCTCAGCAGTTAAACTCAAACTTTCTGTCTGTAATAGTCAACACCAGCTACCATCGGACATTCCTTTGGGAGGGGACACTGATGTGTGTCTCCCTCCTAAGACAGTCCTTGAGTGCAACTGGCAGCACCAGCAATACACTGCATCCTATATTTGGTACCATTTGTGTTTCTTTGCTGGTGTGGATGGAGCATAGTTTGGCTGGTCTTGTGCATGCTAGACAAAGGCTTTACCGCTGAGCTATGCTCCAGCCAGCCCTCTAACTAGACTCAAACCTAGACGCCAAACTTCAGCTCACTGTTTTTGTGACTCACACTTTGCCCCAAACTCATCACTGTTCCAATGCAGCCCTGCACTGGACAGTCCTCCGTTTTCCTAGAACCTAATGGCCAATATCGATGTCTAAGATTGTAAGTCAAAGAAAGTATGCATGTAGCAAGACACTGGTAGCAACCGGCCACATTGAGAACACTGACAATGACTCACTACATGCCCGAACTAAACAAGATGGCAGTTATGGGTACTATCCCAGTATGACCTTACCTGATGGACACTGGGAGGTAAACATTGGGCCAAAGTTCCTTCCAAGGATAAGCCACACACCTGGCTGTTTCTCACCAGATTCTGCTTGCTCCTCTTTCCCATGTCTATGCAGCATCTGAGAATGTCCCTAGGCCCAGCTCCTCAGAAGTGTGGCAGTGCTGCTGAAGGTATACCTGTGCAACTGTCCTTACAATTTAGGGGGGGGGCACATACGACAAGCTTTACACTCACCAGTGGCAGGGTCATTGACATGCACATCACACACACACACACACACACACACACACACACACATACACACACACACACACACACACACACATATTCTGAGAATAGGGGGTTCTGAGATTTAAAAGATAGACATTTTGATGCTGTTGTGTGAATGGCCAGGTGGATGGTCACAGATGATGTGTGATTCCAATGTTGTTAAGACTTCAAGTCCTTCCTACTTCCTTCTCTCCCTCCCTCCCTCCCTTTCTTCTCTCCTCCTTTCTTTGGATTCTAAAATGAGGAAGGAAAAAAAATCATCTTCTGAAAAATTTGGTCTACTTTTAGCTTAACTTCCCTAAGATTCTGTGTCTGGGTGAAGGGTCCCATAAAAGGTAATGTAAGCAGGAGGAAATTTTTGGAACAAATGTTTTGAGAATGCATTTTTTGTTACCCTAAAATGGATACAACGGTACTATAGTCATCACTTTTTTCTCCATTAATGTGAGATTCTAATTTTCTTCCTGGACTTAAAAGAACATTATTAAAGACTGTCTGAAGCTAGACACGGCAGCACACCCCTGCAATCCTCACATTTGGCAGGTAGGGGCAGGAGGGGCAGGAGCTCAAAGCCACTCTCAGCTACAGCAGCAGCTGATCCCAGACTGTGTGCACAGCTAGCCTTCATCACCAGCTCGACTGAGTCACCATGGAAACCCATCTTGGGATGAGTCTGTGAGGGTGTTTTCAAGGATGGCTGAGTGAGGAAGGAAGGGACACCCTGAATGAATGTACGGGGCACTGTTCCTTGAGTTTGGGGTCTGGAATGGGATGAAGGGGAAAAAGCAAGGTAAGAGCCACATTCCGCTCTCTTCTTCCTCGGTGCAGATGAAACAGGACCAGCTGTGTCAGGCTCTTGTGCCATATGTTCACATTTGTGCCCTCAAAACTGTGAGCCAAGAAACTCTGCCTTTCTCAAGTCGCTTTCTGCATTTTATCACAACAAAAAGAAAGTAACTGATATGCTGGGCTAAATAAGACCCTATCTCAAAAACAAAAACAAAAACAAAAACAAAATTCCCCCCAAACCAACAAAACAAAACCAAGCAAACAAAACCAGTTACATTTGAATCCCCATTTACCAAGTGTTTGAGAGAATACAGTAAAATCAGTTCCTGGACAAGAGACAAGTATCTACTGGGAAAAAGGTGCGAGTAGTCTGAGCTAAATAGACCAATACCAGCACCTCTTTGCCTGCCATGAAGCCCCAGCAGCTGCCCCAGGACATCCTAGGAACACAGAGGTGTCACTCACTCACCAGCACAGTATCCAACAAGGTTCAGGTACTGTTCTTCCTTGCAGCTGGCTTTACAGTGCCCACTGATGACAGTAAGGTGAGGGTGACAGGAGACACAGTCCGATTCCAGAGGTCCATGGCACTGCCTGCAGGATGGGTGGCACTCTGCAGAGAGCAACAGAAGCCAGGGCTACAATCAGCATTTCAGCAAGCAAACGCATGCGTTATTTCATGCGTCTAGCTCTGGTCATCTGCTGCAGACTCCTGAGCAAGCCTGGCACATGCCTAGAACTGACCCAGCCACTGCATTTCTAGAATCAAAGAGAATACTGTCCACCAACATAATAGGAAATTTAGAGATGTGAAAATCTTGACCCATCAGTCAGCTGAGGGGCATCCCCACATTTGTGAGTAGGAAGTTCAAAGCCAAGCTTGGCAAGCATCTCCGACTTCAAAACTTGGAAGAGAGAGGGTGTGGGGGAGAAAGGCACAGACAGAGAGAAAGAGACAGACAGAGAAACAGAGACAGAAAGACAGCAAGACAGAGACACAGAGGGAGAGACAGACAGAGAGACAGAGACACAGAGGCAAAGAGAGACAGAGAGGGACAGAGACAGGGAGAGGTGGGGAGGAGCAAAAAGAAAAGGAGGATGTTTGCTTTTCAGAAACTCCTGGCAGACAAGCCGGGGGGCCATGTATGGCACATGGTGCTGAGCCTTCCCACCAGAGTGAGTTACCAGCCAGCCTCTACCTTCAGGCCTCATCTTGGATCTTGTTTTATTATTATTTTATTATTATTATTAGTTTAATCAGCAATACTTAATTAAATACAAAGAACAGGAAAACAGTCCTTCCTTCTGGAGTTTATCATGCGCTGCATCTGAAGTTCAAAGCCTTAGACAAAATCATGGCAAAGTTATGTCTTCCTCAGAGAAACTGCCAAATTAAAAAGAGGCACAGCAACTTAAGAAGCCAGGGAAGCCTCTGCAAGGAGCAGGTGATAATGATCCAGATACTGGGGAAGCCTGGCAGGTCATGGCTGCAGCTGGCCCAGGCTGCCAAGGCGGGTGGCTGGAGTTGTATGGGTTCCTAGCCAGGAAGAAGAGATCTAAGCCTGTCTGATGCCAAGAGCAGGGGGTGGGGGAGGGACAGGTGCTGTGCGAGCTTCTTGACACCACCACACACTCCCTCCTGGAGCAGGGCTGGTGGAGACCAAAGACGCAGACTCCAACTCAAGTCAAGCCCCTCTCCCTTCTGGAGAGAGGCCAGGACGAGGTAAGAATTTTTTTTTTTAAGGTGTGGGGTCGAGAAAACAAACTGCTGATTAAAAGGCACTAGATCAGTCTGTGTCCCGAGACTCCATTTGAGAATGGTCCAGAAGATGCTAGCATTCCAAGGATATTTCTACCACCTCTGTCTTTCTGCTTTCTAGAATGTCTACAGTGACCTGTGTGCCCTGCTCCTGGTGGGACCATCCATCTACTGACAGGGACGGTGAGGAGCTAGGTAGGCCCTCCTTCAAACAGATTAGGCACAGGAACCACAGGAGCCTAGAGGACTCTTCAAAGGCATGGCTGAGGACCAAGCATGCACTTTCCTGCAGAGCTGATGGCCAATTTGAAGGAAAGCCACCCAGGGTCCAGAGATTAAAAAGGCATTTGGGGAAAAGAAGAAAATTCCAGGATGAAAATAACACTGATATCCAATCACTTCTATTTAAATTCACTCTACATTTGCTCTTTGGAGTTGAGGCCAAACGAATCTAATATGTGCTTGTTTATTTTAAGAAAAATATTTTATGGGGATGGAGAAAATGGCTCAGTGGTTAAAAGCACTGACTTCTCTTCCAGAGGTCCTGAGTTAGATTCCCAGCACCCACATGGCAGCTTACTGGTGTCCGTAACTCACTCCTGTCCTAAGGGATCTGATGTCCTCTTTTGGGCACTAGGCATGTACTTGGTGCACACAGGAAAAAACTCATACAATAACATAATTTAAAATATATTCTAAGTTTACTACACATTTTGTGACTCCAGAAATACATGGGCTAGGATTCCATTACAAGTTTTTCCCCTATCAGCTAGCCTCAAATGTTTATTTTCTGAAACAAAACAGACTCTTGAAAGAATGTATTTGTCTTTTCCATCCTGCAGATATAAGAATAAACAGCAATGCTATTATGTTTTACTACTTTGCCAATTCCAATAAGATGCTTTATTAATCTGAACTCATAATTTCAGAAATCTTCATTACCAAACATAGAGGTGCTCTTAAATTAGGAAGACAAGTCAAAGAAGAAACTAAAGACTGTTTTTCTTTTGCTTTTTTCTGCTGCCACCAAGGGAAGCAGGGCTGGGAACTGTCCTCAACTGTACTTTTGCCTGGTCCTCTATAACACACATCTCCAAAGCTGGTCTCCAAGTCACTACCATCAAGCCATTCTATTTCTGAGATGTCAACCCCTCAAACCGAGCTGCCCTGCTTTAACCAATAGAGAAGGTAGTGAGACTCCCAGGAAGCTCGTAGCCTCTGTTTAGTGTGTGTGTGTGTGTGTGTGTACACATACCTGCCTAAAGGATCCCAAGAGAGAGCTTCCAAGATGAGCCTACCAATCTGAGGAACTACAAAAGAAAATAATCAAGTTCTCCTACCAACAGGTAGAGTAGGATGTAAATAACTGAAGATAAATGAGGGGCTAATAATTGAATTAGTAACTAAACAATAGATCCTAAAAAAGACTCCAAGAGACTAATCACTTTGTTGGCAGAATCTCTACTTTCTGTACAATGCTGCCATCCACAGAACAGCAGTTGGCTTGAATAAAATGTTGTAAAGATTTAAATAAGCAACTTAACCCCTTTATTATTATTTTTTATCTTTGTTTACAAGCAACTAACTTCATGTTGTCTTAAGCCAGTAATTTGGGGGGGGGGGTTACTAGGCAGGCAGAGCAGGACCTCAGTGAGAGAAAGTAGAATGGATCTAGAATGAGTCTGTCTCAATTCCACATCTCAAGTCTTTTCTGCATTTCTAGTGTGAAAAGTAATGGTGATTTAAAAAGCAGCATAGTGTGCATAACAGAATGGCACAGCTCTCATCGTCATCATAATCATCATCATGATAATAATAATAATATGGGTATTTACTTATGACAATATTTGGAGACAGTATAAAAAGGCACAACTCTAACTTGTTCTCAGTTATTGAACAGCAGAGATAAAAGATAGCTCAAACGAGCATATCACTACATTAACAGTTACTGTTTCTGAGTTGTAGAATTTCTACTCTCAGTTTTTCTTTTGTATTCTGAACTTTTAAATCTGCTACACTGAGCACAAACTCCCGATATAACTACAAAAAATAAGCTTCACTTTAAACTTCAGTTTGAGTTTAAATAGAGCCATAGTAACAAAGAATTATGTCGAGTTAAATTCTGGATCTTATACGATGTAAGTGTGTGTTATTTATCTATGAGAAAAGACAATCTATTAACATGATTGTCTCCGAGACAAGAGAGTCCCAGCAAGGAGTGAGCTCATTTAAGTTCTATAGTCTAGCTGTTAATAAACTTCACACTAACTGCGCCTCCTCATTGGAAGAATAATAACCCCCTTGTTATCCTCACACTATACCTTTATTCTGCCAAGGGAGAGGACAGGATTTTGAAGCCAGCCCCATCAGTGGAAGGATGAAGCCTTCAGTCAAATGTCTTGATGCACAAGGAACTTACACTTACAAGCGAGTGTAAGAACAGGAACGCTGCTCCAGCTGGTCACACACTTACCTGTACAAGTACCTTCCAGATTAAAGTGCGTGTCTGGACACTGAGAGAGGCAGCGCCCCGTCAGCAGCACGAGGGCAGGCCCACAGCCCGTGCAGTTGTGAGGGCTCTTCCCTGCGCACGTGAAGCAGGATGGGTGGCAGGCTGGGAAGAAGAGCAGAGGAGTTTATTAGGGCCATCCCACGTCAGGACAGTAGGTGTCTTCCTCTTACATCCCCATGGGTCTGCTCTGTCCATCCACTCGGACTTCCTGATACCAGGACACTCTGTACATACTCTCCCCTAAAGGCATCATCCTATGGGGCCAAACACAAATGCCACAAGACAGACAACCATTACACTCATATGCTTTCCTCCCCAACCTGGAGGATATCAATACCGAACCAGAGCCATGAGCAGCTCTCCTGTCCTTGGGATGGTTGTCACTCTGAAAACCAGCCTGCTCCTCAGACTGCTCAAAGTAAAGAGAAAAGATTGAAGTGGGGGCACAGTGGGGCTTTGCTCATATGATGCCTAAGATGGAGCTTGAGTGGGACACAAGATGGAAAGAGTTTGTCAACCTTTGGAGAAACACAAAATCAAGTCACAGCACAAGCAAGGGACAGGATGTGCACGTATGGGTGGAATAGGAGTAAAGTCTAGTATAGGAGGTAAGAGCATGGTCCCACAGCTCTGTGACCTTAGCTAAATCAGACACATCTTGAGGCTCTGGTTTCCTTATCTATAAAACAGGGATTCAACGCTGCAATGGGACAGATGCATGCAAACTCTGTAGATATACAATATGGTCCTTACGAACTTCCACTGTAATTGTTCACAGAAAGCGCCATGCTACAAATCCCCATGGGTGTGATGAAAGCAAAAGGAAGAAAGAAAAAGAACACCTCAGTGGGCACTCACCAGACCTTTAAGGGTTACTGAAAGCCTCCTCCTGAGGGAATAGCTTTTGTAATTCTAGAAGGTGTTATGCAAGCTGCAAAGGGAGGGATGAAACCAACAGTTCTACTCAGCTAGAATGACTGCAAGCAACAAAAATGACCAACATGATAGATATCTCTAAGGCTGTAACCGTGGCACACACATCCTTGTGGTAACCGACAACTGTCTCAGCAGGAGAGAGATGATGCCTCACCCCGGAAACCTACCAAGGGCTCGTGAGGTCACGAATGCTTGAGAACCTCATACTGCCACTTTATTACACCAACACAACTCTTAACTGCTCTCTAAACATGTATCCTTACACCCCCCAGATAAGTGTAGCTCTCAGCCCTCGTGAAAGACAGCTTCTCTTTGCAACAGATAGAGACCATTTCGGAAAACGACAACTGGTCAAATTGCAGAGAAAGACTGTTCGTGAGGGTTACCCAGCCCCAACGTGTCCATCAATAACACAACTCTTATGCCAAAGGTTCAGGGAATGTTGCATCAAGGAGACGGGGACTTTAGGAGCCAGAGGACCAGGGAATCTGCTGTGAGATCATGGCTCCTTTAAATGGCAGAGGAAATTCATAGGTGGTACTTCCAACAACAGGGCTGCCTAAATAAAACCCAAAGACAACACCAATAGACAGGATGATGTGAAGGGGGGCGGGGGGAATTTCACAGTGCCACAGGCAGAGAATCTCAAGGATGAAGCCTTAATTGTTTTGTTTTGTTTTGTTTTAAGTGGTTTTATTTTTTAAAGGAGAAAGAAAAGAAAAAAGTCCCTATGAAAGTTGCCTGCATAGAGACAATAATCCGTCCTCTGAGAGACGTCTCAGTGGAAAGGTAGAGCTTGAGATAAGCCATGTGTAAGGCTGCACTCTGTGAGAGCTTTGGGTTTAATCTTTCTTTCTCATCCCTAAGCTTGAACAACGCCCCCAGTAAACCACGCGCAATTTCATTTGCAAAAGTAAACCAGCTCCTATTAATTTTTACTTTCTTTGTTTGGGTTTAAAACTTTGCTTAATCTTTAAACCTGGTTGTAAAGTTATGCCCCGAGCAGAGTAACTTCAAAAGCTACATAATCATATATAGGGCTGGTTTTAAAACTTGGATGCCTCCCCCTCCCCCACTCCCCCTCCCCGCCCTGTCCGCATCTACCCCTAAATCCAAGCATGCACTGTCTCTTCTGTAACGAACCCAATGCTTCACACTGACTCATGCTGCAATTAGCTTGTGCACTGTTGAGCAGTGATCCCAGCCACGCCCAAGCAAAGGCCCGCAGGTAGAACTCCCAGGCTGCTCTGTAAGGCTCCCGCTGCTGCTGGCAGTATTAATTACGTGCTTTTATTTTCTCTATTTCTGATTCTCTGACAGCTGGAAAAGTGCTGATTCTGCGGAAACCACGCCTCCCAGAGTTATGTTCCTGAAAATAGTAAGCACTTTCATATGCCAACTAACCAGAACTCAACCCTCCAACAGCCTGCTCTACAGCTCTTCCATTAAAGTCACATTTGTGTCCAGGAGGGCCAAGGTCGGGATCCTGCCCATCCGGGTGACCCCAGTTTCTGTCAAATGGACGACACCCTCCAGACTGCAGGAATGCTCACCTTTGCGTCTCTTGTCCCCTCTATCAAACACCCAGATGATTTAGAGGGACTGTTGACTTGGAAGGACCAAGTGTAATTTCACACCATCATGCTGTCCGCGTCTATCAACCCCTAATATAACGGGACAAATGCTCTTTGCTGTACAAGAAGCTGCTATTAGGTGAGGATAGCCAGCCAAGCCCCTCAGGATGGACTGCTAGAAGTATTAAACTTTGGTCACACTGGCTGATGTCTGGCTGTTGATCTTGATCGTTCCATCTTATCTCGCCTACCACTCGACACCTGAAGGTAACAGAGGTTCCAGTGCCCTCTCACTGGGCCATGTCCTGGCCTGATAAACACACACACTTCCCCCACTACTTTGTCAATGGCTCTAGTATAGCGGCAGAGATGACAGAACTTCATTCCGAAGTATTTTCAGAATCACCAAAATGAGAGGAGGTTAGAAAACTAGAGTGTCTGGGGATTGGTAAGATGGCTCAACAGGTATGAAAACATGAGAACCTGAGTTCAAATCCCCGACAACCAGTCAAAAGGATGGGCATGGTTCCTACGCACCTGTAACCAGTGTTTCAGGAACCAGAAACAGAAGGAACACTGGGTCATGCTTGCTGGTCACCTACCTAGCTCCAGGTTCAGTAAGAGGTCCTTTCTCAAGGGGAAGGGGCAGAGAATGAGAGAACAGGATGCCCAGCATCCTCCTCGGGTCTCTGGGAGCAATTTACACATACGTGTGCACCCCTAACATTTACGTACAGCATGTATATATCTGTACACACACACACACACACACACACACACACACACACACACACACACACACACACACAATTAGGTCTCCAAGCACAAAATGAAACAGAGAATAATGGAACTGTGGGTGGCAATATTTTTTAAAAACCCAGGTAAAACATTCTGCCAACACAAAGCTTTGTGTTTTCCTAGAATAACTTGAGGAAACAATCTGAAACAGCACAGTGTCTTCTATAGGGCTAAATAAATATACCTACGATCACACTGATGTGCTTACGTTACCTTTGAAAAGACTATTAGAATCCCCAGGCCTTCCTCTTATACAGCCCTTAAAAAATGGGAATCAGAATGTATCGCTGTGGAATTGAAAACTGGCACAAGGTAAGTTAAAGGCATCATGAGCATAAACCTGACTTATTTGATTCTATTTGGTCAGAAAGTCAATGAGGCAGCCTGGCTTCCTGTGAATGGACGCTGTTACTTTATACAAAACAGGAAAACCAAGAAGGTGAGCAGGTGGAAGGTAGGCCCAGAAGTTCAAGAGAAAGATCCTTTGCTTCCCAGGAGGTTTGCGACAGACAGCCCCTGACCATGAGCAGGCACAAGGAGGAGGCAAATGTTGCGTGCAGAGTCCCTGAGTCTTTATCTCCGGAACCCTCTTATTATTAGTATAAGCATTTAGACCTTTGGAAATGATCTCATGAAACTTCAATTTTGTGCTGGTTTGGGAAAATGTCTGCCTTATTCCAGTGACTTTTATTAGGGGTGAGCATTCTGCTGGAGGTATTTCCTTGCAGGAATTCTATCCAAAATTCAGCTCCTTCAAGGAAGACTTACTCCATCACTGGCCTATCTGGAAGGCATTTGAAAGTTCTATGAATAATTCCTCCGCTAATACAACAGTTTTAGAGATGTGCTTTCCAGACGATGGCTAAGTATATTTCTGAAAAGGTACAACTGAGCTGCATAAATCCTGAAAGACACATCGCTAACCAAGTCCTCAGCAGGCTATAAAGCCCAGCCAGCCTGAAGGTGGTGGTCACAGCAGAACCACTTGAGAACACAGCCATTCCTGCCCAGCCTGCGTTCTGCTTTGGTTTCAGGCTATTCATATGACCACTTTCTCCCCCCCCCCCCCCCCCTTTTTTTTTTTTTACTTTTTAGTTAATTTCATTTTTTAGTTGAAAACAGATTCTTGTCTCATACAATATATCCTGACATCCTGACCACAGTTTTCCCTCTCTCCACTCCCCCCTGCTCCCCTCCTCCCCTCTCACCCAGGTCCACTTCCCCATCAGCTCCCATCAATAAAGTACAGGCCTCCAAGAGACAATAGCCAAACAAGGCAAAGCAAGATACAGTGAAACAAGGCAAAAGCCTGGCACAGACACTGGGCAGGGCACGCCAACCGTGGGCAAGGAGTCCCAGGGCACCCCAACAGCTGGCAAAGAGTCCCAGGGCACCCCAACAGCAGGCAAAGAGTCCCAAGAGCAGTCCCAAGTCCCACAAAAGCACCAAGCTAACAGCCACAATACGTTTGCAGAGGGCCGGGAGCAGACCCAGCAGACCCATACAGGTCCAATGCTTGATGCTCCAGTCTCTGTGAGCCCGTATAAGCCCTGCTTAACTGATTCAGTGGGGTGTGTTCTCCCTCCCCTCGGACTCCTACAATCTTTCTGTCCCATTTTCAGTAGAAAGCTCTGAGCTCCAAGCTCCAAGCATATGGACCCAGCGGAGAGGTCCAGTTTAGACACACACTCTCTCTCTCTCTCTCTCTCTCTCTCTCTCTCTCTCTCTCTCTCTCTCTCTCTCTCTCTCTCTCTCTCTCTCTCCCCCTCCCTCCCTCTCTCTCGCCACATAATAGATGTGACTACTTTATAACTATTCAAAAAATGGCACTGCATCCTAGCTCCCATATCTTGTAAAGAGTTTCTGGCTGTCCATGGCAAAAGAAAATGTTGAGGTAGGTATCTCTCAAAATATGACGTAGATGTCAAAATCCTCCAGGGCGTAGCATAAGAACACCAAAACAGGACAGAGATGTGAATGAGTTTTGTGTCCTCCTTCCCGCCCCCATTTAACATGATTCCTTACACCCATTTGTTTCCCCACCCCTGCCCCAACTACGCTGGAACCCCTTCAAGGGTGAAGGTCAACCTTTGTCATCTCTGCTTCCTGTGCGTCTGTCCTAGGCCCCATTCTTAGCACGTCCTGTGTCCCATTAGTGACACTTGACAGACTGAATGGGTGGATAGGAGGGCCATGAAGGACAGACAGATGGATGGAGACATTGACATCACATTCGGCTTGTCATTCTCTCTGATAATTTCTTTAGCCTCTTTCTTCCCTTTTAGCATAAACATTGAAATTTCCCCGCACGTTCCGCCCTCGGCCTTCCCTCCCTCGGTTAGGCCTGTGCACAGCTTTCCTGACCTCTGGGCTGCCGAGTCTAGAATTTATGAGGACAGCGCTGGCCTTTGAGTACTCCAATAAATCCGTGGCCTACGGGAGAGCTTCGCATGGCCTTTCATGGGGATCTCATACTGCTCCTCTGAAAACACTTTTGTCCTCTACTTTCTTTAAAATGGACTTTTCTTAGTCTTAATTAACTTCTTTTTCTTTTGAAAAAAGAAAGTTTAGCTGCCATTCAACATTCATTACAACATTTTTATACAGATATATAATTATATGTTGCTTGTATTCACCTTCTCCATCACCCCTGGGACTCCTCCCCCCACCAACAGTAGTCCCCCTTGTATTCACCCCCTCTACGTCTTGAGTGAGTGTGTGTGTGTATGTGTGTACACGTGTGTGTGTGTGTGTGTGTGTGTACACACACACACACACACACACACACACACACACACACACACACACAGCCTTACAAGGGGAAAATGCAGAATTTTCTTATCCACTTCAGCTCTTTTAATGTCAATCACGGCAGGCGGTGGGAACCAGCCTCCTGCCTCAGAGCCACTCCCACACCATGTGACTCCCTAGCCCCATGTCTGCTGTGCAATGCCCCCTCTCTACTGCTGACCACCATGTTCCAACTTTCAAAGGGGACACAGAATACCCCAGACTACTTCTGCTTTTCCTTGCTACACCTGTCAAGTTCACCTGAACTTCCATCCCCAGAAGACCTTTGTGATCCTGAGATCCTGCATGACAAAGACTAGTGGCCCAGTCTTACAGCCAGCTCTTCTTCACCCCCCATTTACCTGCCAGAAAAACAGCAGAAAAAATATAAGATGAAAAGTGAACAAATTATGCCCCATACACCAGGTCTTTCCAGGCAAGGCCAACAACAGTAGTGTCAACCCCCTCAGCCTCTTTGATGAGTGCACAGCACTGTGCAGTGAGATTGTCGCCTTCTGTCACCTTCACAGTTCCTCTCTTTCATGGTAGAAATACTGGACTTCCTGTAGTCCTGTAGACAGGCCAGGTTCAACGCTTGCTGCTGTTTGCTTAGCCTTGAATGCCCTTTCTCACCTTCTCCTGACAAATACCCGTTAATCCTTCAAAGTTTTTGTTTTATCAGTGCTCGCTGCCATCTCTCCTACAGAGCCATCCTCTTTCCTGCCCTTTCTTCACCTCTGTGCCTTCTTGTACTCCGACACACACCATGTGCTCTTAATTACTTGCTCAGACATCTGTCTCTCCTGTTTGAGTAGGCATGCCTGAAGGCACGGTCTCCATCTTTTTCATCTTTCTATCCTCAAGCCTGGCACACCCAGGCTCTAAAAGGGAGAAAGGGAAAGTGATGAGGACTGAATGTTACCAGAAGGCACACATTTGTGTACCTCTGTCAGCACCTTGGGGACCCATATTAAAGATAATTGTTTAATATAGATCCCATATGTTTTATTCAATTACTGTAAAGGGATTCCAACTACACAAACAGGCACAGATTCGTGAGTGGTGCAGGCCGATTCCTGCCCATTTACTTCTTTAATTAAAACTCTGCCTAGAGGCCCTTGGTGAATCTTAGCAACAACAAAATAGATCAAAATACACATGAAACACTGTATTTCTTCCCATTCACCTAAAACAATTTAAGTAATAAACCAAAATAACTAGTGAATTTGTCTTTAAGAATTAAGACTAGACTAAAATCAGCTGTGTGGAGTTTTTCACTGTGTAGTAGGTAGGGCTTAGCCCAAGAGGCTGAGCTAAGAGGCTGAAAAAGAAGGGTTGCAAAGCTGCAGAAGCTAAAAACTCCATCACCAGCACAGGTATACAGACCAGTCAGCTAGTGCACGGAGGAGGACAGAGGCACTCATAACGTAAGCGCCCTGCAAAAGGTGACTCATCTGAGGCAACTCAGACAACATGGAAACAAAGTTCACTTATAAAAATACAATCTGCAATTCCTCTGGGCGGTGGTGGCCCATGACTTTATTCCCAGCACTCGGGAGGCAGAGACAGGTGGTTCTCTGTGAGGTGGAAGCCAGTCTGGTCTACAGAGTGAGTTCCAAGACAGCTAAGACTACACAAAGGAACCCTGTCTTGAAAAAAAAATCTGTAATTTCCTCAAAATAGTACCAACTTTTATTCTTCTGGTGGACCATGTGGGAATTGAAAGAATGCATTGTTAAGTTACTATGGAATTGGGGTGAGATTATATGGCCGATCTAATAGCTTGGCCATGTTCACAGCCTGTCCTCATCACCATGAGCATGCTGGGTAGTGGTGACTGCGCTGCATCATTCATTGAATGACCTGACCTTAAACTCTATGACTCTACTGCAACACAGAGAACAAGAGATTCACAGTTGGAAGACAAGGACTTATTGCTGAGAAACTACGTTTTCTATTGGAACCCATGGAGTACCACTGCTTAACTCTTAGCTGGTTCCTTCCCATCTCTGGTCAGATGACCTAAGGGAGGCCTGGGAAACCAGTGGGAAAGAGTGATGCATTAGTGATGTTGGTTGTGGGGGTTCCATTAATATGCAATTTGTTTAGTTTTATTGCAAAGGGTGAGCATGGATGCTTCTTTTTCCGTCCTCCACTTTCTTTTTTGTCTCTTTGTTTGTTTTTGTTTTGGTTTGGTTTTGGGGGGTTTTTTGTTTGTTTGTTTGTTTGTTTGAGACAGGGTTACTCTGTGTAGCCTTGACTGTCCTGGACTCATTTTGTAAACCAGGCTGGACTCGATCTCACAGCGATCTGCCTGCCTCTGCCTCCCAAGTGCTGGGATTAAAGGTGTGCGCCACCACACCCGGCTTTCCACTTTCTTTCTTAAGAAACTTCAATCTGGTAGTGCTGCTGACCACTTGGCTGAACAGGTGAGATGCTCTGGACCCTTCTTTTCACCAGTCCTTGATGGAGATAGTTAATTCAAACACACAATTTCGGTTGACCATTGCAAATGTTTCCAGCAATATCTCTCACACTTAGTAACAGACTCTCTTTTCACCAGCCTTTCTATCAACACGTGGAAACACATAGACTACGGGGCAAAGAAGCACAATTTAAAGTTCTCTCTTCGGACAGGTCCATATGCCTGTTGAGTTTAAGCCAAAAACACAGCACAAATACACAGGTATAATTACCTCCACCTCATCAGAACCTTTTTGTGGTTGATCCACCTCAGCCAATTTCTCAATCATTGCCTTGCCATGAACTTCATAGCATGGACCACCATCCAAATGTGTATAATAGAATCCATTGCTATTGCCATTCATTCATTCATTCATTCATTCATTCATTCAATGTTTCTCCCACAAGAATGTGCTTTGTACAAGAACAGGAAGTTTGACTTGACTCATTTGCGAGGGCATCTCTGGTGTGTAGAATTATGCGGCAGCCAAAAGGGACATTCAGTCAACAGTTGTGTAAAAAATAAATAAGGAGAGAGTACCCTCCCTCCCCCTGTCCAACACACTCTCTGTCTTCTAGTAACAAACAAGACTAGAATTTTAGTCTTGAGCCTGCTTGTTTCATCTTGCAGTTGACACTGTCCTGATTTGTCACAGAACTCAAAGTACAAACTTTTATATAAACTGACACATCAGAGAAGCCTTTGAGCAATTCCTTCTTTTTGTAACGGCTTTGCTTCTCTCTCTCATCAACTGGAGGAATGTTCCATTCACCCCATGTTGTAGCCTCCAAGAAAAGAAGAGAACGTTCCAGGAAACCAGTTTTTGTTGTTGTTGTTGTTGTTGCTGTTGCTGTTGTTGTTTTGTTTTGTTTTTCTCCTTTATAGACAAGTACTTGGGATGGAGGGTGCTCTGCCTGGGAAGCAACCCATCCAACCCCACAGGAGTCCCAGGCCTGATTTTATAGCCACCACTACAGCAGCAATAAAAATGGAGCAGATTGGGGATGGGGGAGGGAAGAAGAAGGTTTGCAAAGATGCAGGATGAGTGATAGGAACCACATCAGCCAGCTCGCTTGGCGTTCAGGTGATGCTGGAAACAGCGGGCAGTCACACTCAGTTTCCCAGCGGAATCCTGGGCAACTCAATTAACCTCTTTCTGCCACATTCTCGTCACGTGCAAATGGAACACAGCAGCCTACCTAGCGGAGATTGCACGGGGATTTGCTCATAATGTGAGCAGACAACGTGTGTGGGATTCCTAATAACATTATGTTAACGAGCATACAATCTTGGGCTACCAGGGACTCAAGAGGTCACGGCAGTCTTTCTATATCTGACCACAATTAAGCCATCCCTGAGGGCTAGATTAGACGGTAATCGTTTCTAAACAATGCCTATATAACAGGAATCCCGGACACTTCTCTTTTCAAACTGAAGAAACAATGTGCTGTGCTTCTCTTGCTTGTATAAAAGGGGCCTAGCACCTGCACACAGCTAATGAGAGGGCATGTATCTTAGAGACCTAATGAGTGGCCTGATGGTACAGACACTAATGTTCCCAGACTTAGGTTCCACCCACCCACACTCCATGATGCCTGTGTAATCTGGGGTAAGTCACAAGCTGAACTTCCATAAGCCTTGGTTTCCTTATCACATTGCTGTCCCACCTCTCACCAAAGGCTAGTGTTAGGATAAAGTGATGAAAATAAGCAATTTATCATGGTGCAATTATTATTTCCCCAGCCAAATAGCATCACTTAAGATAAATTTTTTGTTCGCTTAAAATTGTAACTCTTAAAAATATTGATTGCTTTGCTTCATTCTTTTGAACTCATTCCAAGTTTTCTCATTTACTCACAATAATAATGCTTCAAACCATGAGGCAATGATAATTGTGCACGGACTAGAAAGGATTTTCTGCCCCAGTTTCTCCTGGGATCATGGAAACCATGGGAAAAAAATCAGAGTCTCTTGGCAGGAGGAACTGGGGCTTTTCCAGCACCCACCTAACCCCCAGGGAAGGCAAGCACTTCACACAGCACCTGTATTTGGCGAAATCAGTGTTCACTGAGGTCTGCTCCTTCTGCAGTTTCCTCTCAGACCTCAGAGCACAGGGTCCCCAGCTGGACATGTGGAACCGCACAAACCAGTTACTCTAATTCCAACACATCATAAAAGTGTCCATAAAGATGGGGAGGGGGAGAGAAAGAGAAGAGCATTAAAGAAGGGAGGAGGGAGAGGAAGAAGAAAGGACTGCTTGTTGGCTTTTTCTCTTGTTTCTTTCTGTTCTTTCCCATTGAGTAGGGCGATGCATGGGACTCACGTTTTCTTAGGGAGCTCAGAGCTTGCTAAAAGATCAGGGACCTTGAGGAAACTTTTGTATAACAATTTCCTGAGTTGATATGTTCCCTCTCGGAGAAAAGCTAGGGAAGACTTGGCATATCATAAAGGGAGGTGAGACACTCCATCCTGCAGGGGATCCCATCACGACTCAGTTTGTTTTAAAGGGGAGCAGAAGTAAGCACTCAGAAGTTTCAGGAAATCCCTGAAATTGATCAGATGTATTATGCCCTGCCCTCTCCAAGCTTTTATAGGCAGTGAAAACAGCTGAGTGATACTCTCAGATCTTTTGAGCTGCCGGAAGAGGAGTAGGACACCTGAGTTGCAAGGACAGAGCACACTAGCAAGCCACCTAGAAGAGGCAGAGTCTCTCCAGCCTGTCAAGCTGCCTACAAGCAGCACAGTGAGCTCCAGGGTTCTAGTCCATGCTGGGGGAAGGGCGGGGTTGGTTTTGGTGATGCAGCTGCCTTTGAATAATTCCTAACCCCTTTCCTGGACTCCTGCAAGTAGCCCAAATAAAATGCACTGGTCCAACAAGTTGGACTTTTGTTGGCATTTTTGGTTTTGTTTGTCACCAGTGCCCCGTCTCAGGAGAGTAGGCATTTGTTCAGATGTGCTCAGGAGTAACACCACTCAGCAGAAGTTAATCTGGTGAAGCCGAAATCACTGAAGAGGTTCAAGTCGTGCTTTAATAGGAGAGCAGAGAGCATCCCTTCACCCCAGCCCTAAGGCCAGCAGGTCCCGAAGTCAGCATGCATCATTCCCCATCATAGTACCCAGAAGGAGCCAGGCCACAGTGGAGACTACTGTGTTGCATGTGCCCTGGGATGGCATTAGGACTTACAGTATCAGAAATTATTCCAATCTCCCACAAGTCGTTGTGGAAACAGAGTAACAGATTTTGGAGACCAAAGAATTTGGGCAGTGCTTATATATATAAGCATAATAATATATACATACATACACACACATATACACACATACACACACATACATACATACATATACATAAATATACATACATACATACATATGTTTTGGGGCCCATGTAAACCCTTAAACTTTGCACATTTCTGGAAGCAAGGGCTCACCCCTATAATGCACCCAAACACCTGAGTGTATGGGCCACTATTTACAGCAATTAAGCAAGAGGACATCAAATTTTCTAGGAAGTTTGTATTCTCAGGCTTCCTCCATCTTGGCATACTACCTATGTGGAACACAGTTAGAATTCTCATGTTCTCAATGCAGAGCTCAGAAGAGTAAAAGATCTGGGTATCTGGGGTGCAAGTACTTCCGACTGTGCTGTACAACCTCAGAAACAGTCACCCTAACTTTCAATCCACGCTTTTCATCGGGCTGACATTGAAATCTGAATTTGAAGCCACCGTAAGTTAGTGGGAACAAGGTCAAATCTGTAGCATGCTTACAGCTCCATCACACAAAGACACGCTTAAAGCCACAAAAAGACAAAAGACTCAGAGAGTTACAGCCACACGGTAAAAATCACGGTGTCTCAGTGAGAAGAAAGTTATTTTTCTATTTTTCCTAAAGCCAAAACATCCTTTGCAAGGCTCATTACAAGACACTGTTAATGCATTATCATATTCAGTCACCTAAGCCAGACAATTCCTATAGCAACACTGCGGCTTCTTGCAGGATTGGAAAAGACCCCAAACATCTGGAAGGCAAGCCTTCATCTTCTGGGTCTCTCCCTGGTGACCTGGCTATTGAGATGAACCATTATGATGACATCAAGCCTCTATGGATAATATGGCATGGCAAAAACATGAACAACTTCAAAATCTTGACTACCCTGGAAGGAACAACTCCTAATTGAGCAATAATTAGATAGAAGATCTCTCTCTCTCTCTCTCTCTCTCTCTCTCTCTCTCTCTATATATATATATATATATATATATATATATATATATGTGTGTGTGTGTGTGTGTGTGTGTGTGTGTGTGTGTGTGTGTGTGTGTAGATAGATATACATAGATAGATAGATAGATAGATAGATAGATAGATAGATAGACAGACAGAAATAGATAAGATGAGAGACAGAAAGATGAGAGCAGAGTCTTTCTTAGCACACAGGTCTCTGAATGAATTTCTGGCTGGGTCTCCTGAGACCAGGACTTGGGGCTCTTGGAGATTATTCATGATTGAGGACAGAGGAGATCAGTGGAGTCACTCCTGAATGCTGGCCTCCTCATTTAACCAAAAACCATCTAGAATTTTGTTCACAGGATGTCAAGGGTCTCACTGTCTGTAGTTTTGCCCCACAGCAACAGTAGAAGGTGAGAGCATACACCCAGTATTTCTGCCAACCAACCTTACCTTCACACAGTCCAGTGCTCTCCAAGAAGAAGTGGGGTCCACACTGGGACACACACTTGCCATAGGAGCCATTTGCCCCTGAGTGCTGCTCCACCTGTAGTCCTGCCTCTGGCTTCTTACACGCAGTACAGTGAGAGGGCTTGGGACCCACACAAGTGTGGCAGGAGGCGTGGCAGGCTGCAGATAGGAACAACAGGCAGGAAGCAACTCAGAGATCACGTATGTGTTAAGCCCCCCGGAGAAGTCGAAAGCACTCAGGAAGCTCACTAGTATATCCTTTCAGGCTCAGAGGGGTTTTCTAGGGTCACCCACAAAGCACAGAGCTGACGACAATGCTTGTGAGACAGGAAGGGAGGATGGTAAAATGAATCTCATCTCTCAGCTCCTAGAAAGGCTGTCGGGCGGGATGACAATAAAACCCAGCAAAGTGGACAATGTTTGTTTGGTTTTCCGGAGAAGCACATTCATTCAATGACCATTTAACACCATGCCCTCGGTTTTTATTGAAGATTTTCAGATGCATCTGTACGAAGGCCGTTACTCCACCTTTTGCAAAACTGGTCGCCGTGCTCCTGATCATTGTGGTCATCCATCATCCGCCACAGGAAGGTCCTGGCAACGGAGTCTTCTTTGCACTTATGGGGGGAAAGGCTGCCTTTCTGAACAAGGAAGCACCCCGCCCCCTTGAAGGTGAACAGAACTTCTCAGTCTATAATAGGGTTTTGTTTTCCCTGGTGAGCGTTAGAAATCAAAGCCAAATACTATATGCCAACCTCCTTGTGCACAAATATTGATATAATGAACGCATGGGTTCTTTAAAAGATTCACTAAGTGCTTTCTTTCAAACACATAATGAAGTTTATTTGTCATAATTTTTCCTCCTGATATTTTCACTTTTCTAAGGTCCAAATAAATATAAATTTGTTTCACTTAATTAAAGGCTCACCCCCCAGTGTTCTATGTTCAAAAGGCTGAGATGCTACTGCCCTCCCAAGGTGCCCAGAGCCTTTTGGCAAACAGCAATTTAAGATTTTTCTATTTCACTCAGCCAGAGGCATTGCTAGTGATTCTCAGTCTGCTCGCAGTATCATTAACAAAAAGTTCTTCGGGGAAAAGCAAATGAAGTCTATAAACATTAGCAGTACCAGGAAAGCACAGAAAGGGGAGAATAAAAATCAATGTATGTTAAAGGAAATAACATTCTCTGCAAGAATGGCAAAAAAATTCTACCTCATGAACTTTTGAGCGGGCTTGACAAATGTGTGTGTGTGTGTGTGTGTGTGTGTGTGTGTGCACGCGCACACACATGGACATATGTGCATGCATGCGTATTTCAGACTATCATCCCTTCATAAAACTATTAAGATGAAAGGAAAAAGGCATCTGTAGGTTATTCCCCGCACCCCACCCCATGTGCTCCACATTCTGAGATCCCCACATATATCAAAATCTGTGGGTGTTGGTGTCTCTTTTATGAACTGACCTGACATTTGCGTATAGACTACACCTGTCCATGTGCCTTTAATGCAACATCCATATACGTCACATACATGGAGTGGCTTAAAACTTCACTTCGGGAAAGTGTTTGGAATCTCTTCTTTATATTTTTGGTCAGCAAGAGGTTGAACTGGGGTTGTGGAACCAGAAGACAATGAATAAAGTTGGCACAGGCTGTGATGTGTTCATAGTCATTTAAGATCCAGGAGAGGAAAAGTTGTCTTGGAGAGCAATCTTTGCATGGGAAAGCCAACCTCTGTCCTTGTGACTGAGCATGAGGAGAGAGAGCAACGGTGATGTCGACCATACCTTCACAGATCCCACGGCCAGCATAGAAGCCCTCTCCACAGCTCGGCAGGCAGTGGCCTTGGCGAAGAGCCTGGGGATGGATGCAGGCTATACAGTGAGAGGCTGCAGGTCCAGAGCATCTGGCACATGAGACGTGACAAACTGAGGAGGAAAGAGAAGCACAGCAGGCTGCAGGCACCACAGAGGCTCTCCCTGGCTGGCCATCCTCCCAGGTGCCATATCACACCAAAGAGGAACTGCCCCTGCCACCCCACACCCATCATTTACCCACATTCTACCTGCTTATCAGTTACCTCTATTGGCATTAAGTGGTTTCTATGCAATGACCCTTTTTAGTCTCATGTCAACAACTGGAAGTAGGCATTGCTAACGACATTTTACAGTTAGGGAAATTGAGGTCTTGGGAAGTTAACATTTTATCCAAGGGGCTAGGGAGATGGCTCAACTAGGAAAATATGTGCTGTGCAAGCATTAGGTCCAGAGTTTGATCCCCAGAACCAATGAAGAAGTGGGTATGGTGATGTGTGCTTGTAGCTGCAGTGCTGGGAAAGAGGATGTGAGCAGACCAGTCAGACTACCCAAATTGGTGAGCAGGCCCCCAGGCCAGTGACTTTGTCTGAAAATCAAGACAGATAGTTCATGAGTAACTGAGGCTGACCTCTGACCTCACAAACTGACAGACAGGCAGACACACACACACATATGCACACACAGGCACACGCACACACACGCAGGCACACACACACACACACACACACACACACACACACACACACACACGCACATGCACACCACAATGCATGGACACTCTTACCAAAGGTCACAGAGCTCATAAGAAAAAGGTTGGGATGTAGTTTGTAGGAATCTAAGCTTCCCTGCCTGAACAATAAGAAAAGTGGATTATTCACGAACTGGGATTCCTACTGGCTTCCCTTTAGCCAAGTCTATTTCAGTCCAAGTCCAGAGGGTTGGCTAGATGGTGCTTGTACATTCTATGCTTCCAAGAATTACAGTATTGTAGGAAAGAGTCTGACTAGCATGCATGACAATGTTAGGGGCCCCTCCCCTCGTCCTCTGCTTTACGCTGTGTTAACTTGACCCCGGGAGCATGGTCCAGGCTGAGCCTTCAGTAGCTTTCAGGACAGCAGTGAGGCATGGGCAGAATGTTCTGCAGGGCAGTGATCAGGAGCCAGGCAGGGGGAGTGAAGGATGGGATGGGAACCTTGGAGGCTGAGGGAAAGGGTTGCGCAGGTGTTGGCAGGTGAAGGGAGTTTGATAAGGAGAGGCAGGTGGATGAGCTCGGATACCCTGCCTGAAAAAGCACTGAGGCAGAAATAAGAACCAGGGTAAATTTCACAGACCAGGGGCAGAGCACATTCTTAGGAAAACAGCAAAGACAAGCCTATATAAACTGAAATTGGAGCTGATGAAGTATCTAACAGTAATGATTCGTGAGTTTATCGGTCCAAAAGAACCACTATACAAATTGCACATAAAAATAAATTCTTAGTGACAGCGGGCTTAAACTTTCCTGGCTATCATACTTGGCTTTCTTTTTTATTTAATTTTTGTCATGCTCTGTTGTTACTGATGTGAGTTTATAGATGCCAGTGAGGGATGATTTTGTCACCACTGACATAGGTTAGCACTGGTTTACAAGCACATCTGTATCTTAAAGATCGTTCTTGACATTTCCAACAGAGCAAATGACCTCTGGGGATGACTGATAGGCATACGGCTTCCGTGAACTTAACCCGTCCTGTGGAATCCAGCCCTACTCCCATCCTCACACATCACCTTCCCATACCAGATGCATAGCTTCCATTATGAAAAAACTGTTCCTTTAAAGTAAAATGTTCCCAAATACACCAATTAGCAACGAGAAGGAGGTAGCATCAGGATGGTACCAAACACACACTAAACACTTCTGTTGATGGTGATGGTGGTGGAGGTGACAGTGAGGATGACGACAATGATGTCTCATCTCGTACCTTTGCATCTTCCAGTGGTGTCAGCATAGTAGCCATCAGGGCATTCAGAAATGCACTTCCCATCATGCAACACGGTCTTCTCAGTACAGGTGAGACATCGGGGACTACTGGGGCCACAGCTCTTACAGGATTGGTCACAAGCTAATGGGAAAGAAAATGCCATGGGTGGGGGGTGGGAGACAGTGAGTAACACAGCAATGACCTCTCTCTCTTCACAGTGTCCGAAGTGGGCACCAGTATCTCCCATCTCATTCTCTGACTGCTCAGGAGAGTTCTGTGTCCTTGATTCCAAACTGTAAAGGGCTCTGTGCTTTCCTTTCCATGGTGGAATGATAATGGAAGATTTATTCACCGAGTACTGTGAAACAAGCACTCTGAGGCACACCCACCAGTGTACCCAATTCAATATGGGGTTTTAAACTGAAATGGCATCAGTGGCGGGGAAGGTGCCAATTTAGCAAATGAAAAATACCAACTTCCAGTTAAGTTTAGGCTTTATAATCAAGAACAAATAGATTTTGCGTATGTAAAGACTAAAATATGCAATTTCCCTGCTTAAAGCAACACTTCCACTCAGACCATTGATACAGGCCTGTGTGGGGTGTTATACCAGGTGGCTGAGACACAAACCTTGAATTAACATGGGCTCCAGCTTACATGGCTTAATAATCTAATATAAGGAAAATAAATAGGAATATCAAACACACCACTCAAAACGTGTATGAGATAGGAGGGAGAAGGAGTCCAGAAAGGGCCTTAGCAAGAAGTTATTCATCAATCAGCCTTGTCCTAGAAACTTAGTCAGATCAGCTCCGGCCAACAGGAGCACCCCCAAGCTGAAAGAGCAACTCACGGCTTAGGATGTGTTAGGATGTGCTATCCAGAAAGCAGCAGTGCCCTGTGATGTAAGAGTAGTGGGCGGGCCTAGGGAGTGGGCGCCTGTGGCCACGCTAATGCTTAGGTTCTTAGCCTCTGGAAGGCACAGCTACTTGAGAGTTGCCTGAAATTCAAATAGGACTGGGCACCTTTAGCCTCACCCTGTGGAGGTACTGAGAGGCTCTGCGGTTTTAAGCACAGTGGAAACACAGCCACACTTAGAGGTAAGAAAGATCCCTCTGGCTTCTGTTTGAAAAGTAGTTGAGGGGTAAAAGGGAAGAATTGGGGTCCGCCTGGGAAATCACGGCCATGTCTGTGGAGCAAGATGATTAGGAGTCGTATCAAGGTTACGCAAGAGGGGGCAGATTTGAGATATGTGAAAAACAAAGTGTCTCAGGTGAGTTTCAAGAGTCTGTCTTAGGGGAAAAGGTATGCCCTTCGGCCATCAAGGAATGCAAGGAGCTAGTGTGTGGTGGGAGTTATGAGCCCAGTGTGGGATGCATGTGGTCAGTCTGATTTGTAGTTCTGGAGCTCAAGAGAGCACCTCATGGATCATTTTATAAAGACTGGTTTTTAAAACCAGAGATGAGAGTTCATTTACTTAAGACTACTATGTGGGATAAGATAGAACAAGGCAGCAAGCAAATGATGAATTAAATAAACAAACAAACAAATAAATGTGGCCAAAAAGAAAGGTCCAATGGCAAACACAAAAAGGGAACAAGGTAGCTGAGAAACTAAGAGAGGAAGAAGGCCCAAGGGACTGTTGCTAATGCCCAGGGCAAATAATGTCTTAAAAGGACCCACTACACTTGACAGTTGGGCTCTAGGTGGCCCAGGGACTGAAGGCTATGGTGACAAATAGTCCTTTAAAGCCTCTGGCTGTGAAGGGAAGGGGTGGGGAGGAGGCTGCGAGTGTAGACCAGGAAAGAAGTTCTTTTAAAGAAAGGCTTGGGTGATTGGTAAAAGAATAGATAACAAAGTTCTGGCAACTATTGAAAAATGAGGGTGCATAGACTGGCCTGGAGAGGAGCCCAGAGCCTGGGTCTGTGGAGCAGAGGGAAGAGGTAGAAGAGAGGCTGTCTTGAATGGCTCCCAGCATTGGCTCGCAGCCCACAGTCTACAGACACACCCCTTCTTCAGACTCAGGAGTATGCGCGTTCCCGAGCCAAGAACTAGTGAAATGTATGCAGCCAGCTCCTTTACAGCATTTGGACCCTAAAAATATTTCAAGAATTTAGGACAAAAAGGTGCTTATGTCATCAGGCCAATACTCTACCCTGTGTGGGGTAGGACTGCTGAAGTGCCTAGACTCAAACAAGCAAGATAAATCAACAAGGGCCAAGGCAATGACCTCAGTATCAAAAACAAGGCTATCACCCCCAACTCATTAAAAAACCAAAACAGAATCTGAAATGCATTCTTTGTTCCTAATCGCCATAGGACTCTCATGAGAGTCCTCAATTCTAGAATAATTACCACGATAGAATAATAGTTTCTAGAAGCTTAGTAAAATTTCCTACAAACGAAGACCCATAGAAATTTTGTAAAATTAAAATATTGACTGATACTAATAATATTATATATCAAAGATTTTGACACAGGCCTAAAGGAGTCCTGAAAGAATATCATTTGCAAGATGTATTTTCGTTACAAATTAGCCTATAACTTCAGTATAATCACAATAAAAATTCTAGTTGAATTTTCTTAATAATTCAATACATGTACTAGAATGTCTAAGCTAACTTTGAAGAGGAATGAAAGGGGAGGGGATTTCCCCAATCATACTTTAAGATCAATTACCAGGCAACAGAAATGGATGGGCAAACGAGTGTGATGTTGACACAGGGTAGAGATGCTGAGTGTGGACTAGCTGACATGAATGTATGTGCTTGTTGATATTTAATATGTGATACTGATCAAAAGAAATGGTAAGAGTGGTTAGTAGTCATGCTGAGACAGCAGGATAGCAAAACCAAAAAACACCAAACTGTATGGCTTCCTAAGCCACCCACATAAATCAGATCTGGATGGGTCAGCAACTTAAGATTACATTGCTAAAATGATGGAAGAAAATGCAGAGCAATTGACGTGTGAATATCTGCGGCCGCATCTTCTTAAAAATTCAACGGCAAAATCTTTAAGTGGAGAATAATAACAAAAAATGAATTAAATGTTTCTGATACAATGTACTTCACACATGTGTGAAATTGTCAAAGAACAAATTAAGTGAGTAACAAAAAGAAAAAATGCTTAATAAAGGACATAATATTCAAAGATAAGGATAAGAGAATGGGAAATAGGTGCATGTTTAAAACAAGATGGCTAAGAAGAGTGGAAATGTTTGCCTAGTATGTTCAATGCCCAGCACAAAACAAAAACAAACAGAAAACAAAAATAACCCCTCAAACAACAAAAAACAAAGCAAAACAGAACAATGAAAAATTAATATTTATAATATATAAGGCGCTCTATAGAAAGCGGCAAAACCCTTAAAAATTGCTTAAAAAATAAATAAATAAATAAAAAGCAAATTTATACAGAGGGGAAAGCCAATGCCAAACAGGAAAGACGCTCACACCCAATAGTTTTCAGAAATAAATAAGGCAATGAGAGGTCCCTTTATGCCTAGAAACCAGGAAAATTGGGACCATATGGAGATAACAGAACCTTCTTCGTCCTTGGGGATGGAGGTTGTACAACTCTCCAGGAGAGAAGGCTGACACTGGTTTATCAGCTAAAGTCTAGGCAGAATCAATAAAGCAGCAATGCTGCTCCTGGCAGGAGTCCCAGGAGCATCCCAGATAAGCCCAGAGAGGAGCTGGATTGTGGCTGTTAACTGGTGACAACAGGGGTTGGAGAGAGTGGAGGAGATGCGGCACTGGGAGACTGGAGTGTATGACCGTGGGACAGAAGTGAGTAGCAGGTAGCCATGGAAGTGAAGGGCCAGTGGGCCCTAAAAAGATAATGCTGAGAGTGAGAAACCCAGGGAACAGCAAAAGCCGTGAGCACACACTATTGTGCAACAGTTAAATATGTATGCACACAAAACAAAACGCCCAGCAGTTCCTAAGAACAAAAACAACTTTGAAAAGTTCAAGGGGCTGGGTAGATGGGTCGTGGTTACTCTTTACTCTTGCAGAGGACCTGGGTTGCACTCCCAGCCACAACCCCAGTTCCCAGGGATCCAGTGCCCTTTTTCTGGCCTCCGTGAGCACCAGGTGCTCGGGTGATGCACATACATACATACAGATACATGGGTGACGCACATACCTAGGGACAGACCAGCCCTTCATAACAGCCTACACACTTGAAAGACTGATGAGATTTCCCCTTATCATCTGTAAAGTCCAAGACCCAGGCCACGGACGAGCGCTGCAACAGTAAGTTCCTACTTGTGGAACAAGCCTCTGTTTCTAACAGGCTATGCTGGATGGTCTACAACACCTGACTCTGTGATATCTGCAGACCCAGGCCAGCCAGTTATCAGTTATTAAACCGGCACCAGCCAGTCGCTACCTTGAATATCACTAACCTGAATTGGAAATAAGTTACCGTTATCAGCATCAGAAGCCTTAATTGACGTTTACATGCCAATCGGTGGCTTGGTTCTCAGTTGTTTGGGAAAACGGGGCCATGCCTAGAGTCGGGGGATATAAACTGTTGTGAAAGTGGAAGCTGCAGTTTTCTTTACTTGTGGGTCCCAAGGTCAGTGCCAACAGCATCTCTCATCTACTGCAGATTCCTACTATGGGCAGGAATTGCTGATCATTGTTGGACCGACAGTCAGTCAGCCTTGGTCTCCCTCCGTGCCTAGAAGCTCTCTGACATTTGTGAGAAGGAGTGCAGATGTAAGAAGCCCCTTCCCCAAGTGCTCAGAACTTTGTTGTGTTGTGTTGTTTTTAATCAAACTTAATTTAGTTTTTGGTTGTTTTTTTTTTTTTTTTTTTTTTTTGAAGTCTCGAAATGGCACCGGCTGACATGTAGCTCGATGGGTAGCTCCTGCTATCTCCTGAAACCGCAGCCGTCCTGGTCAGTCCTGTGCAGCATTAGCCACCACACCTGAGTCTTATTTTTAATCCTTCTAGTGTACAAGGAACCCAGGCTTCTTACACTGAACCCCTGAGCCAAAGTTGATGCTCATTTCTCATCCCCCCCAAGGCATGCACGCTCTCATCCTTTTAAATACATGTCACCAGCAGAAGAGGGTCAGACACCAGGGAGTCTCAGTGGCACAACAGTGGCGCTGCTTCTCTGTCAGTGGCGGTACACAGCCTCCTCGGGGACTTAAAGCGTAAACGCCTTTAGGCCTCAGGATTAGCATGAGTTTGACATCTGTCAACCTTTAGAGAACACATCGGGCTTAATTGAACAGGAAAGGGATGATGACAGTGAGATTAACACACCATGGCCAATGGCAGCCAGGCCTCTCTCTCTCTCTCTCTGTTCTTGCATGGATCCACACCAGATGAAAGCTTTCACTCCAGGGGAGTTAGGGATTCCCCCAAAGCCTTAGGCAAGCAGCTGCCAGGGCCATCTCTCTTCCCTGTATGAGTGGCGTCACCAGACCCCTAAAGCATCTCACTGTTGCTCTTGTCCAGTGAACTGAAGAACAACAGCTCAGAAAGACTGAGGGGCTGCACATTCCTGGTGAGATGTTATAGTCAGTACAGTCAGTTATCCGTAAGGATAACAATTGTTCAACTCAGCTCAAACCTTCCGCTCGCGATCAGGACCCTGCTACCTAGGATGTCAGCAAAGCCCCCAGAACAGAAAGGAGAGACAGCAAAGGAGGAAGGAGAGGAGGAGAAGGGGAGGAGGAGGAAAGAAGGGGGGAGGAGGAGGAGGTAGTACCATATTACAAAGAACAGCAGAGCAGATTCTGGGTCACATATACCCTGCAGGGCTATGCCCGGCTCTCATTCTTGTCATTAGCTAGGAAACCCAGGCATGTTTGCTTCTTACCCTCTCTGCTTCTTCATCTAAACTTGGCGATGATGGTATCTATGGAGTGAACTCACTGTTAGGAGGAAACACTGAGCACTCACATGCAGTTAGTCTGTGCCTTCTCATTGAAGGAACCAACCCCCTTAAGGACCCCCATTAAGGCCAAAGTCTGGGAAAATGTAAAAGTTGGCGTACCCAGTCCTCCCTTAAAGACCCCCATTAAGGCCAAAGCGTGTAAATTTCTAGAGGGTCCAGCTTGAACCAAGGACAGACAGACATCAGATCACTGTGTGTGTGTGTGTGTGTGTGTGTGTGTGTCAGGGACAGGGAAAACCTTGAAGAGTCCAACTTGACTCAAGGTCTCAGTCTGTGCTCAGGGTCCACCTGGACGCAAGGACAACCAGCTGTGTTTAAAATTTCCACTACCCCTCCCCAACTAAAAAAGTTCTTAAATGCCCCCTGTGACTGCTTCGACCAATCTTTTCCATATGTTAACTTACCCCTCCACCCATTATCCAACCACAAAACGTCAGGACTTGTAACTCCCTGCTTGCAGCTTTTCTGCCCAAATGCCAACCAATCACATACTTAAAACTCATTTCTTTGTCTAAAACCTATAAAAGGCCCATAGCTCTGCTTCTCGGGGTCTGCAGCTTGAAAGATCTGGACAAACCCCATCGCGATGGCTCAATAAATTCCTATTCCTATGCATTTGCATCGACAACGAACTCTGTCTCTTAGTGGGGACTCCGGGGATAGACTAGAGATCTCTCTAGAGGTCTCAGTCTTACATCATCTGGGTGTGAGTCTGTGTCTGCTGGAAAAATCACCCATGGTCTCTGGTTTGAAGCAACACAAGTCTATGATCTCACAGCGTTAGAGGTAGGAGGCCCTACGAACCAAAGTGTTAGGGGGACCGCGTTTCTTCTTAGAGCCCCAGAGAACTGATTCCGTCCACTCCTCTGCACACTCATGCTAGGAAAACCTTCTTGTGCCACCCCGTCACCCTGGCCTCTGCATCCATTCTTGTATCTTTCCCGACTCTGTCTTGCTGCCTCATTATCACAGATACACCTGATGCTCCAGGACACTGTCCCCATCTCCAGATGCTTCTCCTAGTCATCCCTGCAACGGCCCAGTTACCCGCCCCATGGCACGCTCAGAGGTTCTTGGGACTAGACCATGACACCTTTGGGGTCGTTAGTCTATCTGGCAGGGGAATTATGTTGGGGTGAGTGAATCTGTGCTTCTGCTGCTCCTCCACACCTCTTGGGGCTTGGTCTCCCCAGCGGGCACAAGGAGGATATGCCGGGCTGGCTATCGTCACAGCATGGCTGTGAAAAGCAGACAGGATGTGATCCGCTCAGTGATCCATTCAGCTTTAAGTCAGTGACATCAGAACAAGTGTGGCTGGCATGGGTCTCCGCTCCACTAATACCAGGGAAGCGGTCTGGTATAAATGAGGTTTGTGATTCAGGGAAACGTCCCAACTGGGACTCCTCCATTCCTCTCTCTACATAGCTGTGAGTCTTAAGCGGGTGGCTGTGCCAGGATAGAACGAATACCTCAAGCCTAACAAGCCATCAAGACAGTTAGAGGAGATCCCACTTGTTTAAAAAGAATACATGAATGATTAAGGTAAAGTGAATGTCAGCAGCCACGCACATATTCATTGAGCAAAAGACGCATTGGTTGTCAGTGCTAGGATCTGAATACAGAGGGTGTTGACCGAGAAAGGAGACATCCCGGCCTGGCACTTACCCACGCAGGTCCCCTGCTTGTTGTAGAAGCCGTTGCCGCAGGTGCTCTCACAGCTGCCATCTCTCAGCACTTGCAGTGGGTCTCTGCAGGCTACACAGTGCTTCTCTGTGGGACCCCAGCAAGCTGCACAGGACTCGTGGCAGACTGCAGACAAGCAACAAAGTCAATGACCAGCCTATCGTAGAACTGACCCGCCATCTTTGGTAGTCAAAGATTTAGAATTTACAGGAAGACAGGAAGATATAGGTTGGCTCCTCGGCTCTTGAAATGCTATGCATAGGCTTGGCCCTAAAAGAAATGAACACTATGCCAGAGAAAGAGAGAGAGAGAGAGAGAGAGAGAGAGAGAGAGAGAGAGAGAGAGAGAGAGAGAGAGAGAGAGAGAGAGAGAGAGAGAGAGAGAGAGAGAGAACAACCACAAAACAAAAACGAGACTATCTCTGAGGGTCAGAAGTACATCTCTAGTAAGTTATTGATAAAGGATCTGGAGTAGGAAATTGATGGCTTTAGAGTAATGGGAGTCACGGGGAAAAATTAATCATTTTCCAGGCAATGATAGTCTGTCTAATGAAATGTCATGGCTTTTATCTCCTTGCCCTGCCTGCCATAATCACACTACAGTATCTGTAGGCACCGGAAGTTCCTCCCACCTCCACCTGCTGAAGAATGAGCCTAGGAGGGATGCCATTGGCTACTGGACCCTTCAGAGACCTAGTGCTCTTTGATTTCTCTCTATCACTCCCTAACACACTGCTCAAACCCCCTCCATCATCCTCCACAAATCTTGTCTCTTCTCCCAACACTGACCCACAGTGCATCCCCAGGACTCCAAGGCCTTCACTTCTTTCATGTTTTCCTTGTCTAAGTGGAAGCTGTTCCCACATTAGAGTTGTTCTCTCAAGATTTCAATTGTTCTCTCCCTTCCAACATTTGCTCTTTCATAATTATTTGTGCATCTTCTTTCTTTACCTTAGCACTTCTGCAAAGGGAGGCTTATCCTCAACGGCAGAACACTGTGTGATTTGGCTTGTCGCCTGTTTTGATACCCCTACTGTGATTTGGTTAACACATCCTCATTTTTACAGCATTTCCTTCACAGTGGAGTACAATCCATTTTCCAGAAGCATTGATTCTGATCAACAAAATTGGCGGAGAAAATGAATGCATTGGCTGCCTGCGAGTGACGGGGTAATCATGCCTTAGCAATTTAATTAAGTATTTGTTTGGGAGCAGACAGAAAAGACACCTACATTGCAAACTTCAGAAACCAATCCCCCTCTCTCAGTTCTAAATTGCACAAGAAAGTCTTAATTTCAGGCACTCTTTCTCTCTGGTGGATTTAAAGATAATTACGAACTGTGTTAAGTGCTATGAAGACGGCGACAGAGTAACAGCGGTGGGGTGGTGGGACCCACTTTAATACAGCTGAAGGAGGGTAAGCATCCAGCCATGAGGGTCGCCAGAGAAAAGCACATCTTTTGGAGGTGGAGCACAGAGTACGGGGAACTGGGTCTCCCCTTGCGATTGGAGCTTCTGGGCCCCTGTTGTGCACAGTAGGACGACTCATGGCCTTGGACGTCATTGCACAGAAATGGGATTTTGTTTTAATCCGAATTGTATTGTGAAGTCATGAAAGGGAGCATGCAAGAGTGATACAAGGCTTAATTTAAAATTCCAAAACTCTTAAGGTCATATAGGTAACCAAGGCGACCACTGTGGAGCGTATCGTGTGGTCCAGGTGAAAGACTGCAGAAGCTTGGGCCCATCAGACAGGAAAAGAGAGGATGAGCAAAGCTCTTGCTCTGAGTATCTAGTTCTGTCTTGACGCTGTAAGCCTCATGAACTCAGGGCTCATTTCTACCTTGCTGACTGTCTGAGCACACTATCCATGTCTTACAGGCCTCTCTTGAGTGAATCCATTTATACTTAATTCCCATGCTTATATTTTATAAAGGCCACACACGAATTTCATACTTACAGAGAGAGACTCTGTATCACAGCTGTCAATGGAAGCAAGAACCACTTCAGAAACAATTCTACCCTACGCACATGAGATGTCACTCGGCTCCCCTGGTCCCTGATTGGAGACAGCATCTGAAATACGTCTCATTCTTCAAGCTGTTTTCTCTTTGTTCTGAATTGATGCAAAGACACTGCCTATCACACCCATGTCCTCCAAAATGCAAACCCTAGTCTCATTTCTAGGACGGCATGTCTGGCAGTTGTAGCAACCTTCAAAGGGAGCTGCTGCTGCTGCTATGTTCTAGGTGCCAGGTAGATGACATATTTCATCCCTTGAATCCACTGGAGTGCTATTAAAAAAAAAAAAAAAAAAAAAAAAAAAACCTCACTGGCAAGTGCCAAAGAAAGGATTAATAGAAAGTGAGACTACAAAGATCACACAGGCCAGAATACCCTAGTCCAAGGGAGGGCCTCTGGCCTCAGGCTGCGGAAGAGTTGTACCAAGTATCCTGGTTGGTGGTTTTCTTTTCAACTGATACAAGCTGATCTAAGAATAGAAACCTCAATTGAGAAAATGCCTCCATCCAGATAGAGTGTAGGCAAGACTGCAGGGTATGTATTGATTAATAATTGGCGTGAAAGAGCTCAGTCCATGGTGTCACCTCTGGATAGGTGATCCTGAAATGTATAATAAAGCAAGGTGAGCAAGGCAAGCATAGCAAGCCAGTAATCAGCACTCCCATAGTTCCTCTGCTTCGGTTCCTGCCTTTAGTTCCTGCCCTGACTTCCCTCAGTGGGCCGAGACTCTGGCTATGTAAGCCAAATAAGCTCTTTCTTCTTCAAGCTGCTCTTGGTCCTGGTGTTTTATCCCTGCCAGAGAAAACTAAGACAGCAGGGCCAAGGGATGATGAATGTCACTGTCAGAGTTCCCTGCAGTAATTTGTCCTAACTACTCCATTAATGTCTTTCTCCTTCATGAAGCAGTCACTTCCCAACGAGGGCCAAGCTTTAGTCTATTTAGGCCTGCAGTGTCCACACTGATGTCTAGTACTCATTAAATGCATACTAAACGAATATACATGGATTTTTTTTTTTTTATTCATTACAGGAAAATCATGCCACCAGCCACTTTCTAATGCCCTAACCTTGAGGGTACAAAATTTACTTTTAAGATGCTAAAGCCCATATGCATTTTTGATGATGAACACTCATGATACCCTGACGCCTGCTATCAAATGCAATCGTGTCCCTGCTGGCCCTCCTTTTCTCTCCATATCACACAAACAGCATCTTTGGTGGCCAGGCACAGCAGCAGCAGAGATGCTATTTCAATGCAGGCTGCGTTGAGCTGTCACTACTTAGGATGACACACACCTGCTTTACAACTGATGTCTAAATTCCACTACTGAACATGCCAGTTCTCTCTTCCTGCAGGCTTAGCGTACATGTGGCTCCTACTCCATTTGGATTAGGCTGCTCACTCGCTGACTTTCCAGCCTAACGTTGCTTAGTGGTGCATTTCACATCATCTAGGGTTTGACTTGAATATCCTGAATGTTGTAGTGATAAATGTTTAAAAGGCTGAATGAGGCAAAGCTGCCTTCTTATCTCACACACAGCAGATAATTTATCTCAGAAGGCCCCTGACTTTTCGGGGGCATAACAGGACATGTGTTGACTAGTCAAACAATTCATTTCAAAAATGAAAAGAATGGGTGGCCTTGCTTTTCCCAGATTTATACTGAAACCGTACTCTGAGGATAATTTTTTTTTTTGTTCTTAATAATATAAAATAGAAGATTTTTATAACATTTTAAACCTATGCTTCCTAAGAATAAAATGCAGCACTCCTTCAGAGTTAAAAGAGCTTCCCGCAGGCAACTTATTTCTAGAGAACCTTTCTAGAGAACCCCAGGCAGGGGCCAGACACTGGGAGGCTCTGGCTTGGGAAGCAACAGTGTCCCTCCAGGGAGCAGAAGCATTCTTGGCTGGCCTTTCCCCGCCCGTTCTGGAGGTGTCAGAACCAGCACGCCAGCTTGAGGAACCCTCCCAGATCATCCCTGAAGCCAGGTTCCCATACTAGGCCACCAAAAGACTCTGACTGATGACTACACAGCCACAGCCCCAAGCAGGTGTGTCTCACACCAACCAAGATTTCACGCTCCATCTTTTATCTATTTTACGGCAAGGCTACATTTCACTTCATCTCACAAAGGCTAGGAAAAACTTGATAAGGTCAGAAGCTAGTGGTTCAGTTCTCTCTCTCCCTCCTTCTCTCCCTGTGTGTGTGTGTGTGTGTGAGAGAGAGAGAGAGAGAGAGAGAGAGAGAGAAAGAGAGAGAGGTGTATATGTATGTATACACACACACACACAGAGAAAGAAAGGTGTATATGTACGTATACACACACACACACACACACACAGAGAGAGAGAGAGAGAGAGAGAGAGAGAGAGAGAGAGAGGAGAGAGAGAGAGAGAGAGAGAGAGAGAGAGAGAGAGAGACCAGAGGAGGACATCATGTACCTATGCTCTCACTTTCTGCCTTATTAGTCTAATACAGGTTCTCTCACTGACACTGGGGCTAGGCTAATGGGCAGGATGTCACAGCAATCCCCCTGTTTTTCTCCCCACTCCCACATCTGTGGAGTTATAGGCCCATGCACAACCATGCCCGGCTTCTTACAAGCACGCTAGGGATTTAAACTTCAGTCCTCACATTTATACATTAAGCATCTTTACCGGCCAACCCATCTCCCCACACCCCAGTGGTTATATTTTTCAACAAGATTCCCTCCCCCCCTTTTTTTTTTTTCCTTTACTTTCCTGCTGTTTCTTCTCTTGAGACAGGATCTCTAGCTTGGGCTGGATGTGAACACCCTCTGCAGCTGAGAATTACCTTGAGTTTCAGACTCTCCACTTCAGCCTCCCAAGTTCTTGGCCCACAGACCAACACTATCACACTTAGTCCGTGCAGAGCCTCGCTCATCCTGAGTTAGCCCTCACCCACTGAGATGCTCCCCAGCCCTGTATGAAGCTCTCACTGAATGAAACAAGTTCCTATCCTAAACTCAAGTGCATCGTTTCTCGGCTTTCGGTCCCATAGGAGGAGGATAACGTTTGCGGTACCTATTTACCAGGGATGTAATGAAATGACAGGTGTGGAAAAGCAAACTCTTGAATGTAATCTCACGAGTGGCTTCAGGGAGACCTGGCAGTTCTCCACTCCACTCTTGTCAAAGGCAAAACAGTTTGCACTGAGAGGCAGAAGATGGAAGAGAGTCCTGGCAAGGTGGGCTCACTTTGAGGGAAGGAAAGACACGGAGCCTTGAGGTGTGTGAGGGTGGCCTCACTAAGGGGGCCCACGCTTTCCCAGCTGGCTCATGCACCACACTGTCATCTCCACCAAGCAACAGGAGCCCCGTTGGGAAGGCACCCCAAAATCGTGTGGTGAAGCTCAGGTGCCCAGAAGGTCCTCTCCATCCTCGTAACACCCCCTCCATCGACAGCGCGGCAAGAGGCCAAGCCTCACTGCCTAGAAGCTCAACATCATACATACTTTAAAAGGGCATCTGAGAAATCACCGTATCTGACCCTTGTCCTGCAATCTTAAGTTCCTTCCTACGCTGGGCTTCTGCCTTCTCTTTCCCACCAAGGACTCCAGACCCCCAGATGAGAATGTCTGATTTCCAGATGTTCTAAAAATGCACAGGTATGTGATTGGTTCATCAAAAAGCAAGCGTGTGAAAATTCCTACAGCCTCAGAAAATAGACGAAGATGCTCAAACAAAGCAGATGAGCAGTGAATAGGTAGGATGGACCAGACTTGCACTGAGCAACACATATGTGTCTTACACATGTTGCTTACTGAAGAAATAAAGGAAGGAAGTATTCATGGAGAAATTCTATGAAATGTAACGAACCTAGCACAATCAAAGCATGCACATCCCAAAATATATTACACCAAATTATATTACAGTAGTTACTCTGGGGTTGAAGAAATGGCTCAATTGGTGAAGTGTCTGCTTTACACTCATGAGGGTATGACTTTGACCCCCAGGCTACATGTAAAAATGCCAGACATGGTGGGGATGTACTTGTAATCCCAGAGCTGGAGGCAGGGACAGCAGGATCCCTGGGGTTTTCTGGTCAGATGTTCTGCCTGATGAGCTCCAGGCCATGAGAGACCATTCTCAAAGGACATGGACAGTGATTTCTGAAGATAATAATCAACATTGTCTCCTAGTCTCCACATGCATGTTTACACATGCACATGCAACTGGACACACATGAATATGCATGCAAACACACAGAAAAAATATCATGGTTACTTAAGTACAAAGTGGGAGGGAGAGGGACAGAAAGAAAGCACAACAACAAAGGAGATAAACTGAGTGAGTGATGAACAAAATGAGAAAGAAACAAGAAAAGAGCTTGACTCGCTCCGCTCCACTTATGGAAATGGGCCATGGGCTGCTTCTTATGATCTAGAAATGAGTGAAAACAAAATTCAACAAGTTTCCATTCTGCATGTGTCACACAGGCAGGCTGAAGATGCATGGAGATGTCCCCCGTGAACAAAGGCATGGCGAGGAGGCACTCGCATGCGTGTCTGCAGGAGTGGACAGTAACACTGCCATTTACAAGAGAGACCTGCCTATGTGCATCAAAAGCGTAATCACATACCTACAGTACATACTGAGGCCCAGCAATCACCTGTTTATGAATTTAATTAAAATGATTTGCCACAATGTCTACTGAAGCTGTTTATGTCATCGTCGTCTATGATGATGGTTAATTAAGAACAAATATTAGGCAGAAGAAGGTTGGCTAAACGAGGGATTGGAGAGCTAGACCAAGAAAATCATACAACAGCTTTAAAACCGCGAGTCCTAGGAGATAAGAAACAACATGGGGAAAACAAGCATGTATCAAGTCATTTAACTTTGAAAAAAATAAATGCGTATGTATATACACACATAGGCACAGAAACGAGTTCATAAGTTAAGAAGGCAGACACTGAGCTACTGAAAGAAGTAACTTGAGGGAGTTAGAGCTCAGGTTTTTCATTGATATTTTATCTTACCTTACATTTTATTGCCTTTATCAAATTATTATTTCTTGGAATAAACATGGAGTTATTGGTACTTAAGGGAAAAAATTACTAAAGAAGACAGGCTGTAATCTGCTTTGCCCAAGGCACATAGTAGGTAAATAGCTAATCTTTTAGCCATGCTTGGAATACAGCTGAACAATTTACTGTTGTTGGACAACACATTTGAATTTTTAGCAGTGTCTCTGTGGACAGAGTTGGACCTAGGAAAGGATTTTCTTGTTGATAGAGGCTTCGGCAGGTAAACATGAAGAGAGAACGTTTTTTATGAGCTGGTTGGCTTTTCATTGGTTCATAAATCAGAAAGTCAGGTCAGGCATCCAGCTCCCCATGAACATGCTAATTACATGCTAGTCTATAATTAATACTAGTAGTCATAATAGCAGTTGAGGGGAGCACATGCCACAGTGTGCTTATGGAGGTCAGAGGACAGTCTGTATAGTATGCTCTCCCCGTCTCCCTTGGCATGAGTTTCAGGAATAGACCTTAGATCACCAGGCTTATGTGACAATCACCTCTACTGACTAAGCCGCTTCCTTGAGAACATTGTCTCCAGCCCCTCTAGGGTCTTCAACACAGGTGGCTGGCAAACACAGTGACCTTCAGTCCCAGTTCCTGAGCTGTTCATCCATGGTGACCAGGGGTAACCCCCAGCTCCAGACCTCTGCTGAGTATCTAGTTCAACCCCATCCCCCGAGCTGAAGTCAGGGTTTGCTATTTGGTGGGTTCCTCTTTCTTCCACTCTTCTCTACCCCTTTTCTTCTTCCCTTTCAGCCCCCTACCACTAGATATGAAGGAAAAAGAAATAGAGGGGAAAGGAAAGAGACCCTGAAATAAAGCCAGAAGCAGGAAATGGGGCAACATCATGGCTAGATAACTTCTTGCTGACTGGGGTGGGGGTGGGTAGGTACAGCTTCTTGGGGCAAGTTTGAACTTTGCATTCAGAATATATAATTTCTTCTTTCTTTCTTTCTTTCTTTCTTTCTTTCTTTCTTTCTTTCTTTCTTTCTTTCTTTTGTGCACAACTACTAAACAATCCACAATAAACTGCAACCACAACCAACAACAACCAACAACCAGCCAACAACTTACAGCTCTCTCGTAACCCTAGCATTTGTATACCCTCTGAAAAGTCCAGAATTCCAAACATCACACAGTCACAGAAACTATCTGCAGCTGGCAAAATCAAGCTCCCGCCAAAGCACGAGGCAAATCACAGTCAGCTGCTGCACAGCTGGGATTAAAGCAAAAACACATTCTTACAATATTTCTGTGTTTTTAAAGAAATCAAAATTCTCACCACACCTAGTTCCTGTTCACGTGGCACAAACTGATTTCTTCAGTACTTCCTATTTGTCTACAGAAGCAGAAAACCAAAGGAAAGATCACAAAGCTAAGCCTTTGATGGGGACTTCCTGGGGGCATCAGCACAGATGCTGGGATCTCAGCTGTGACAAAGGGGAGCTAGTGTGAGTTCTGTGGGTGACAGGGAAGGCATAGCAGGGACAGTGTCAGAGTAGGAAGTGAGAAAGAGAGAGAAAGAATGGACACTGAGTGGTTGAGCTAAAATAACTTAGAATGGCATAAACTGGGCAGGAAGCCAGAGGATGTCACTAGTTTGTAACCCATCACTAAAATATTTTGGGGGTTCATATGTGTAAGAAAGAATGGGTTATGCCTGCAAGACAAACTCCCTTTCATCTGTGGCTGGCTTCCTCCGGTCTGTGAAACTTTTGTTCTCTCATTGTCACTCTAATAAGTTCAGACAGATGCCACATAGTCTCCGGCCACATCAGTGGCCCCAGGCAAAGCATCACCAGGTATCTTCTTCTTTCTGTACTCTCCATTACAGGTATACCCAAAGAAAGAGGGGCCTGGAGTGCCACTGATGGCTGCTGCCCTTCCCCTAGTTTACTCAAGAAACTCACATCCTATAAGGGCTATGATGCTGTCCTCTCTTCCCTTTGATGTGACTAAAAACACTCCCTTTCTTCTGCCCAAGTCCCCGAGACAGTGGGCACCCAGCTACCTTAGAGGCAAGACACATAAAGAGAAAATCAGACGGAAATAAAATAGAGATTGTGTAATATTCCTGAGGCTATACCTAGCCAGGAATTGCTGACAAGGAGAAAGTATCAGACGCTAAAGAGAGAGCAGATCCCCTGTGGCCACTGTCGAGGCATGCCTGAGCATTCCTGTCTTGTCCTATGCACCCCTCCCCCCACCCCCGCATGCAGTGGCACATCACATTTTAATTCCACCCCCAAAATAAGCCAGAATGCCTTGCATGTCCAAAACTACACGGAATTCACAAAGGTGAGCTGCAACCCTACTTCAGTAACAAATCCTTCCCTGTCACCTTCGGTTTGAAAACTGACTTTAAGACACCGATGGATGTAAATTCACATAAGGATAACTATAAAGACACCTATCAAAAGTGGCCTTGCGTATCAGCTCAGGGAGCAGTCTTCTCCCACAGAGAAGAAAAGACCCTAAGGGCAGGGAAGTTATCAGTCTGGCTCACTGTTGCCCTGATGTCTAGTAAAAAGCCTGATACGTAGAAGAGGCTAGACAGGCATTTGTTGCATGAGCAGAAGGAAGGGTCTGGAATGGCACTTGAAACAGAAAAATCCCCATTCATAGACAGCAGCTATGGAAGTCGCTTGTTGCATGACTGCTGCAGAAGAAAAGCAATGGTATGAACAACACAGAAGAGTCACACAAAGTTGAAGAACTGAGTGGCCTCCAGCACGGCAGTAGCCTCCAGTCCCGTTATGTGCTTTAGGGATAAAGTTGGCAATGGACGCTCTGATTCTACAGAAATGCTGCATAAGCTCTGGGGGACACTGGCTCAACAGTGCCCAGCCCTAGTCAGGAACTGCTGAGGAGAGTTCCTGTCTTGTCGACAGTTCACACCATCTTTGTGAAGAAGTCCACTCAGGTCACTGTGAGACCACCATTAGTCATAATCACAAGCATAAGCTATGACCCATTAAGTCTTTGCAGCTTTGAGCCATGCTCCAAAGAGATGGCTTGCACTCCCCCCAGGGACCAGCTGTGCTAGTCAAATCCACCTTCAACAAGTAAGCAACATCAGAAGTTCCTCTGCTCGAACCTAACTTTAAAATCTCAGCGACACCAACCTCTTATATATGTAAAATTTGAGTTCCTCATCATAAATACTTTCCCTAAAGATACACTAATTTTGACTGAAATCCAAATAATTTCAGCATCTCGTCACTTAACGCAAACACTTCAAGTAAATGAGAAGAGGACGCAAACTGGTGAGAGGTGGGGCAAGTTCTCAGCGTTATATTTACTCACCCATCAGATATGAGTGTATTTTATTTTAACCAGACAGTAATGTCAAAAATTGCGTGTCTCTTCATGTGAGGCATTCATCTCCTCAGGTTGAAAATAAAAGTGAGATTTCAATAATATCTTTAGCTGCCTTTTATCACCCACATACACTACGTGCCAGGCAGGATAAATCCATACTTTTCAAAATTCTCTTTTCACCCTTATCATAATTGTTTGAGGTACATATTACTATCCTCGTTATAGAGTTGAGGAGAATGATCCGATGAAAGGTTAAATGACTTGCCCAAAGCCATATAGCAGGAAGTGGTAAATGGAGGTTAAAACAATCCTTTCCGTTACAGTCCTATAAAATGTCCTGTTGCTTGATTCCTTGGGTTTCAGTATCTAAGTATATAATATTCAAACTGAACACCCTTGGCAGACGCCCACTGAGTCGGTTTTATTAATTTCTGTTTTGGTTTTGGGTCTCTCTATAAGCAACAGCCAACCTGGTCTGCTTGCCAGCTCACCACAGACAAGGACTGCGTTTTTTGCCTTTATATCCTAAGGTGGTCACAAGAGAATGAATAGGGGATGGCTGACAGGAAAGAAAGCCAATAGGAAGCCGAATCCAAAGCCCCTTCAAGCATTAGGAGGGACTTAGAAGGCACATGGCTCCATTTCCTAATCACGGCATGGGAATTCAGTCTCTTAATTTTGATAACAAAGATATGGCAAACATCTCTGTCTCCATTTTACCCATGGTCCGCTGAAGCGTGGAGTTCAAGCACGTGTACATGACAGAGCTAAAATGAAATCCCAGGCGCCTTTTCTTTGGCTCCAGATCCTAAGCTTATAACATTTATACTTCACTTATTCCAGCTCCAGACATGCAAACCAAAGGTAGCACTGCCCCGTGTCTCAAACCTTTCTGCATATCCTAAGCTCTAGGTAAACAAGAGAAACATTGATACATGCATGCATTTTTCAAAAATGGGCAAAGTTCTACTCTTTCCTCTTCGATGTCTAACTTGTTTCAATTTAATTATGAGTAGTAATTGTGGTGCTTTGAATGGACCCCATAATCCTCAGTTGGTGAAACTGTTTGGGAAGGATTAGAAGGTGTGGCCTTTTTGGAGGAGGTATGTCACTAGGGGCTGGCTTTGAGGTTTCAGAGGCCATTCCCAGTGTGCTTTCCCTGGCTCCTGCTTATGGATGGAGATGGGAGCTCTCGCTACTTACTGCTCCAGCCACTTGCCACCATGCCTTTGCTCACCATTGTGGGCCCTAACCTCTAAAACCATGAGTCTGATTGAACACTTTATAATTTGCCTTAGTCATGCTGATTTGTCACAGCAACGTAAAAGTAACTAAGACAATGACGTTGGTCTCTATCTTTCTTTCATATGGTAGTTTTGGCTTCTCTCTCTCTCTCTCTCTCTCTCTCTCTCTCTCTCTCTCTCTCTCTCTCTGTGTGTGTGTGTGTGTGTGTGTATGTGTGTGTATGTGCATGTGTGTGTGTCTCACCAGGGTAAAACAGAGGTGCCTAAACAGAGAAACAAGGAAAGCAAGGAGGAGTGTTCTCAGGGCCTTGAGAGTTCAGCTTGGATACAGACTTAGATTTAATACCAGAATTCTAAGTGCAGGCGATAGAACTGTGATGCCAATAGTGAGAACACCGACATGCAAGGAGGGGTAAGGCATTCAGCAGTGGGAAAGCACCCACATGTGGATAACGCCTGACACCAGGTTGCAAGTGTCTAAGAAATGGGATTTTGGTCCCTGGAAATGGGTCAGAACAGAGTGAATAGCAAGAAACCAGTCCTAGGACCTGAGGTATACGAAGTCAAAAAGGGGCGAGGTGGGCAAGAGGGGATGTTGGACAGGATCTAGCTGGTAGGAAAGGATGTGTGAAGGTTATGGTAGCAACCTAAGTGCCCTTCCTAAAATCAAGCATTGGCAATGACAAGGTGACTCCTCTGTGGATCTACCTAGTGGGTAAAGGAGGTAAGCAATACATCACTGGTCTTCAACTTTGGTTACTATAAACCCTAGATAGTGCTGAGCCTTGTTACAGCCTGTCAATTATCAAACTCCAAAACTGGAGAAGGAAAAGAAATGAAATGAGACTTCAAGTGTGAGGCATGCTGTCATCTGTAATTACAGCATTATTTACCTTAATCAAACCTGAAATATAACAACACTGATATATGCCCAGATGTGTACACGGCATAGTATGTACCTGTCCATATCCCTGACCTCCCAAGAGAGGAAAATGATAAAAGACCTACAGAGAAGATACTCTGGCAGGACTCAGGGTCTTCTTTCACTGCCTCATTGACCTGCTCACAATCTCTTTTTGAAGAGCTATATATATATATGACTTGGCTTTGTCCCATATTCATCACACTTCCTATACCTAACACAGTGAGCATAAATAGTAACCGGGAGGTTCCTGTTAATTAGTTTCCTTGGCAGAGCACTCACTTTCTTTTGGTTTTGATGGGTCAGTAAAGTGGAGAATTATCCCAGTCACAGCATCATGACTGCATCAAGACAAACCAACCCAGGAAGCCCTGCCGCTATGAAGTGGCAGGCTTCTTTTGAAAGTTTAGCACATATTGGAAGAGTGTGGCCTGGGTGACAGACATCCAGAGTCAATGGTGATAAGTCAGCACTGAATGGTACAAGCATAAATACTGCAAGCGGGGGGGGGGGGGGGGGGGGGGAGATCCAATGCTGAGAAAGCCTATTCGTGAAGAGAGGTTGTATAGTCTCAGTGCCAAGACAGTACATGGGAACTGATCATACCTTCCCTTCTTTCTCTCTTCTTGGTCTCTTTTTCTTTTCTCCTCCTCCTTATTTTATGCATAAAAATGCAACCAGCCTGAACTAAAGCAAATTGGTTTAATTCCCCAGAGGGAGCACAAACAAATGTTCCCAGCAACTTTCTACTCCAGGCATTTGCACGAGGGTTTGTGGATGGAATGTGAAGCAGGCAGTTATGTAAACCAGTAATCAAATGAGACATTACCCACTTCAACATGCCCTAAACCAGTATGCACACCACCAATTAAAGCTCTGAGCAGAGAGAGGGGGAAACCACAGGGGGCGGGGGCGGGAGAGGGGAAGTCGGGTGTGAATGAGTGTGTGTCTATGTTTGGTTGTATATGTGTGTATAAGTGTGTACTATGTTTGAGAGAGAGAGAGAGAGACAGACAGACAGAGTGTGTGTGTGTGTGTGTGTGTGTGTGTGTGTGTGTGTGTGTGTGTGTGTGTGTGTGTGTGTTTGGAGGTGAGGTGGGACAGAGGGAGGAATGCAACCTGAGGGGAATTAACTTTCTTCTAGGGGAAATGTGTCACTGGAGTGCTAGCAGGAGGTCTCTTTGATGTAACAGAAGAAAGAAAAAAACACATTCAATAATTTCATCAAATTGAAGTTTCATTTTCAGCCGTTTCCCTAAATTGTCCAGTCATTACATACTTGACAAGGTGTTTACACCTGCCCACTTTGAGGCCATTCTAAAATACCAGCTAAGTAGAAAATGGTAAGCTGTAAACACCAGAGGTTGTGACCTTCTGGCTCCTGTTTTGCTTCTCCCTCTCTTTCATGGCCAAGACAATTATAAAAGCACTGGTCCTTCAAGGACTTGTCCAGGAGGTTAAGGCACAAAGAATGCAATTATGAGGCTAGCCTTAGCTGAATAGTGAGCTCTTGTTTCAAAAAATAAATGATTAAATAACCCAAAGTTAGCAACGTCAAAATCGTTGTGCATTTTAACTTACACATTTATGATTCCAATCACTACTCAAAAATTGCTTAAGCATAAACAAATTAAATTACAGCATGTCTACTCTTCCCTCTGGAGGTGATTACATTATTAAGACTTTGATCTAAATCTTAAAGGAGTTGGCCACATACAGAAGAGGCTTCTGCCTTCCTCCATAGCTTTGGCTTCAGCTCCTGCTTCCGGTTTCTACCTTGAATTCCGACCCTGACTTCCTGTGATGACGGACTGTGTGAAGCCAACCTGAATGATGGAACGAACCCTTCCCTCCCCAAGTTGCTTTTGGTCATGGTAGTTTATTACATCAATAGAAAGCCCTGATTGAGGCAGGGGACAAACTATAGCCAAACCAAAGCACGCCTCCTATTTGAGTAACTTGATCACAGCTCCCAGTTGTCTCCAGTTAATGACAGGATGGGGCAGTGGCAGCTCTTTTTGTGGCACACCCAGCTGTGGCCCAGCCAGTGTTTACCTGCACAGGAGTGGTGATCTTGGTAGAAACCATCCCCACAGGTGGACACGCACTGTCCCTGCTGCATCAGCAGGGGAGGCAGACAAGATAAACACTCCAGTCCACTGGTGCACGCGGAACACTGGGGCTGGCAGGCTGGCTCCAGACAAGGCGAAGAAAGAAAAGACCTCAGGTTAGCTGAAAGACATCACTCTGAAGCTGACTCTTACAGATCCTAATCCTGAAGCTCTGGGTCACAAACAATAGCTTAAAAAAAAAAAAAGGCAAGAAATTCACAGCATTCATTTGCAGAGTAAGCAGTGCATGCCAGGCACTGTTCAAGGGCTTTATAGGCATAAACACTTTAATTTTCACAACTCTAGGGAGTCGGTATGGTTAACCCCAATTTTACATTTAAGAAACCAGCTCTAGTCATTAAATAAGCTGCCCCAAACCACCAGAAACTAGCATTTGAAACCAGATGCTCTGGCTCAAAAGTCTTGGTCCTCTCTATCTAACGGGTCCTTAATGTTTTTATTACCCAACTTGTGTACTAAGAATAGTCCTAAACAACTTTCAAAGTGAGTGAAGACTATAAACTAAGAAAAAAAAAAAACAATCAAAATAATAACAATAAAAGTAGCTAAGCTGTGATAAGATTTATCTACACCCTAGACACTATACAAAGATTTGACAGTGTTCACATGCTTAACCTTTGACACAACCTTGGGGGGCGGGGATGGGCAGCTAGGAAGCTAAATAGTCACAGGCAGAGCATAAACTAATACACTTGTAAATGGGTTATTAGCTTCACAAATCAGAGAGAAGGGTAAAAACAGCATGTGACCGCAACCAAGCCTAGCTTTCCTAGGTAAGGGCTCCCCAGATGTACAGAAGTCCTGAAGTGCATCCGAACTCGTTCCGGAGCCCTTGATAACTTGTCAATAATAAGTTCTATTAGCAATTGTCTGTATAACATGGAACAAGATGACAGATTTTGTCTAGCCCATTGGTTCCCTGTGTACAAGGCCGGGACGTTCTGGTAAGTGATCTTGGCGATCTCCTTCAACTCTGAATTTCCACTCCTGATTAACCGAGCATTTTAGTAAATGCTAGCGAGCATCCCAACGCTACTATCTTTTCAGTCTCCAAAATGAAAGGGATCCAGCTTTGACAATTGCATCTGAACTGAAAACCACCCACCTTCCGGGAAATACTGGGGCATCTACAACATGTCAGAAGAAAGAGACGCTGAAGGTAAAGAGGCCGAGACACCTACGACTTGTAGTGACTTTTAGATGTATGCTTCCTGCATTGTAGGTCTCTTCCATGACAACACTGCGGCACAGCCAAAGAACAAATCCCACTGATAGTCTCTTGAGCCCTGCACAACCCTACGTCTGGGTTGCCGTACCTAAACAGAGACTGCCTGCGTGGTAAAAGCCTAGCCCACAGCTGTGTACACATCGTCCGTTCTGCAGCAGCCTTGTGGGGTCCTGGCAGAGGTCACAGTGGTCTGGAGTGTGAGAGCAGGTCAAGCAGTCTGGGTGGCAGTGAACTAAAACCAAGAACAAAGAAGAGAGAACTCAGCAAAGGCCACCATCTCCTGGAGAGTCCCACAGGACGCACACATTACATGGGAGAGGAAAGACAGAGAACAAGGGAACTCGGATGCAAAATGTTCCCACCTAGCAACAATATGCATCGATGCAAGATTGCAAGGTGCCCCCTACCTGAAACACCACCACCATCTTCCCTAGTCTTCAATCAAGCATGTGAAGGAATGGGCTCCTTCACCTTGTGCCTGTTGCATTGACTCTAGAGAGAGGCGTAACTACCTCCTCACTATGGGACTTGAGTACCGGAGAGACTTCTGAAGACAGGCACGCACAGAGAGTTTAGATATGGTGCCTGTAACTCTTAAAAATAGTTATTGTCTTTAACAAATACCACCAGTTTTCTTCTTTTTCTTCAGAATCTTGACTCTCATTTGGACTAATCAGGATTACAGCTCATCTCAGTGGTAACAGTCACCAAAGGGCTGATTTCGGGGTTTTAAAAGTTTTCAAGAGCCTGATATCTTTAATGTATCATACATGGCGGGCTAACTGTTTGCTTTGCAAAGCCCAGAGAACCACTTTGGCAAAGGTACCATAATTAAATATAAATTCCCACTGCTTTCCCCTTGATACAGGCTCCGTGAAGCTCTGATTAGCCAAAACAAGGTGAGGGCCAGAGCAGATGCCAGCATGGGACGCCAGCTTGCAGATGGAAACAATTCATTAGGAAATACAAACGGATGAAATGCTACTTGTCTCTGAGAGACGCTAGGCTAGAAGAGAGCAGTGTTGAGCTGGGCAGTTGCAGAGCCCGCCAGCAACTACCAACCGGAACTAATTCAACCCCAGGTGATTTGAAAGCACAACTGCAAAACAAGTAGATAAAATTTTCTTTGGGAAGAAATTAATGAGTCTTGAAACTTTAAAACCTCATTTGAGAACTGCAGAAAGAGCCATCTGCTTCACACTTCACCTCAAAAAAAAAAAAATCTTTGACAAATTTTGTAGGATTATTCTTATATTTCCAACAGTAGAAGGCAAGTAGGCCTTGCTGCATGCTTAAAGACTGTAATACTTAACTAATACAATTTCTTTCAAGATAAATAATGCATATTTTATAATGGAGAAAACTAAGAAACTGAGGGTCAATGACTTGCCTGGAGTTATATGGTTACAGACAGACAAATTATGCAAAGATTAATAAGAAGAAGAATGTGTCAAAAAATTCAGAAAACAACAAGTTCCCCAAACCAAGCAACTAAAACAAATTGGTTGAAAAATGAGAATATCTATGAATTTTCTTGACAAGAAAAATCATCTCAGTAGGAGCAAACCTACTGATCACACCTACCTTGTGTGCAATCTGGACAGCATTGTCCCTTCACCACCAGGGCTAGGGTGGCCACTGGACATGGGGGGCAAGATGGCTCATAGCAAGTGACTTGAGCCCCTCGGCACTCACACACCTTGCAAGGGCCTTCTTCCCACTTCTCTCCCTCCTGTGGGAAACAGTGGAGATAGTGATGGAGAAGTGTAGAGGCTCAGAAGAGAAACTTGTGGGGTAGACCAGCAAGCTCCCACAGGACCAGTAGATGCATGCCATGCCATCAGCACTCCACCCTCCCAACTCTGCCATCAGACAACAAGGAATTAAACAAGCGCAGAGTTTCTACTTCTTTGTTTTTAATTGCTTTCTTTTTAATGTGCAGCATCAACGGGAACGATTTTAAGCACACTCAAGAGATAAATTGTGAAGTACCTTTGGGCAACCAGAATATGTAAGAAGTATTTCAAATGTGTCTCTCCACATATTTCACAGCCCCAGAGCCAAAACAAAAGCCACGAGGGGGCACTGCCACTACTTCATGTACCTAGCAGTTAGCAGGTCCATTAAACACAATCTCTATAATAAGAGTGAGAAACTTGCTTCAACCTCTGTCTTTCCTTATGGTGACCACAATCAGAGTAATAAGACAGCCCTTGTAGCCTCCAAATTAAAGCGTCTGCAGGTCCATTTTTTGTGGCTACAGATGTACCATGAGATTTCTTCCCTTAAAATATTCCTTCTGGCCACGCAAATTATGGTGACATGCATGAATGGTTTGACAGAGAATCTATACTGATTCTAGAAGCAATTTCCTCGACAATCCACTGACCCTGGAAATCAGAATGAGACAAAGGTTCCTTCATTGACTGCACTGGATTGATCAGAGAGAGAGAGAGAGAGAGAGAGAGAGAGAGAGAGAGAGAGAGAGAGAGAGAGAGAGAGAGAAAAGAGAGAGAAACTAGGAGAGTACATTTTAAAATAAAAGTCTGATAAGATGCTTGCTGAGCTAACTAATGGAAAATATCGCTAACAGTCAACTTGACAGTATTTTTCAAAGTAGATGGGAAAATATGAGAAAAACTGAAGAACCCAGTGATGAGAAGGAAGAGCTGTTATTCGGGCTGGGTTCCTAGACACTTTAACGCTTATGATGATGTGCTAGCTGGCACGAACGGGAAGATACAAGTGAAGGGATAAACAATCGGGGTGTAATATGAATAAATTATAATAATAACTTAAGAAGATGCATGGTAGCACAAACTAAAACACTAACGAAAGGAAGCTCAGTTGCTTGGAGACCGATCCCTTTACCATCTCAAGGAGTGATTCCTTCAACACTTTCCAGTACACGGGGTTCCCTCAGAGACCACTGAGTTGTCTAGGCTGGAGAGACTCATCAGAAGGGGAAAAGGGTACGCGTAGGTGCCCGTGGTTACTGAAATGTAACTGTCAATTACAGAAAGACTTTTAAGAAGAGCCCAAGTTTCATCAATACCAGTGGTTTCTAACCCTGGTGCCACCAAACATAGCTAAGAAAAATGCTAAGACACCAAGTCTCCCATGGAAAGTTCACGCAAAGCATTACTTAAAACAACTCTGTGAGGATCCACGCACAAATTAAAAACCCATACTTACTGGAATATGCTTAATTTCACTCGCCTTTGAAGACAGCTAGAAAGAAAGAGAAATGTATTTATGATGCCGTTAAAAACACCATTAGGCTGCTCTGTTTATTTTTCCATTAGGAGTTATCCATTTCCACCACACAACTTTACTCACTTCTTATGAGTACA